>NW_005060561.1:0-1307 GCF_000277835.1 Geospiza fortis
AGCCAAAGAAAGAATCACTGTCACTTCTTAGCATTATTTAGTCAATATTTGGACCTACCTTTGTATGTTCATGCTCCCACTAGGTTGGGTGTACATAGCAAGTTTTTGTGTATTTTACACTTCCAAAATATGTAGAATTTTTTACTCTCCAAAGAATATTTGATGAATATTCATATGTTACTTTTGATAAATACCTAATATCTTTTGCTGAGTAATTGGAAATTTGTTTCTGAAATGAAATAATTTATTTTTGGTTTGAACTACAGAACATACATGACAGTATGGAGAGTAAACCAGTGTTCAAGGCTCAAAAGATCCAAAGCAAGGTGAGTAACCTTTAAGGAACTGTTGTCAAATGTACTTGAAAATTTGACACAAGTGCAAATCTTGTCATGATGGAAACTCAACTTGAATCTGTGTTTTTACACTAAGGTCTTTGGCCAGGAGCATGGCATGGATTGGGTCTGTGGTTCATACATTCTGTCCTATGCACCATTAATAATCCACAAAGACATGGTCAGGGAGTGACAAGAGCAGGGCTTCCATGATGGAAGAGAAATAAGGAGCCAAAGGTGATGAAAGCACAGGCAGTGCCCTCACCATGCAGGACACACTATCTGAAAGTGAGGAGGTTGGTGGCAGTGATGGGTTCTGCTGATAGCAAGTCACCCTTGGACAAAACAAGGTAACGAGTCAGGTCTGGGGTCCACCCAGAAGTCCAGTCAGGAGACAAAGCTACAACAGTAACTGAGGTCAGGAGACAGAAATGGAGAGACAACCAGGAGTAGAATTCCCAGCATAATGGAAACTGAAACCCATGTCTGAGTCTAACTGGGACTCCTAGGCCAGTGAGAAGATGGTGTGAGTGGAGGTCCTGGGTAAGACTGGCCAGGGAGATCAAAAACTTTTGGTTCCCTGAGGTAAATTGTGTGAAATTGCACAATGTAACCATATTGCCTTAAAAGTGTTTTCAGTTACAAAGGGAGAAGATTTTATGTAAAATAGTATGAAAAGAGAATTGTCCCCAGCAAAAAAAGAATTGTGAAACCTTGGTTTAAGAACTCAGCATAAGGACAGAACAATCTTGCATCAGTACATCACTGTTTCAAAATGAGATCCTAAAGAATGCTGAGCAATCATTGCAGCTAATGACTGTCTGATACACAATATACAATCAGGCTGGGTGCTTGCCTTGTTTCCTTCAGACACATACTGAAGTCGTGAAATCCACTATCCTGATTGCTTCTCTTGTAGAATTTTCAAGGGTCAGAGAATTGTAAACATGAGAAAAGAGCTGTTCAGCCTTA
>NW_005060562.1:0-1307 GCF_000277835.1 Geospiza fortis
GGAGTTCTGGAAAGATTGCCTAAACCTTCTTTTTATTAGTCTTGAAGAAAAGATCCACCTAGTTATGCTGTATGTAACAGTTCAATGGCATGTTGAAACATGGTTAGAAACAGTGTATATCCTAAGTAGGTGGCTTTTGTGGGTCACCTTTTTCCCAGATTTTCTGTTACATGGTATGCCAGCTAATTAACTCTTGGAAACTTGTCTGATGCCTTCAGTTTCAAGTATTCATGGCTGATCTTTTTAGTTAAGATCTGTAAAGTAACATTTCCTATTTTCAATATTTTTCTAGTCATTAAAGATGAACATTTTCATAATAAGTTTTTAGAGTGTCCTGCTGCAGAGAAATACAGTGTGCCACAGAATTGTGGCACATTTAAGCTCTTGCAGTAGTGAGATCATTCTGAAATCTTCAATGTGTATTTCTGTGGAGCTTTTTTTTGTAGTTACTGGTAAATGAAGTGACCTTAGGAACTGAGAAGTGCTGGCATTGAGACTATGCAGGATGGAGGTGGTTGGGTTCTCAGTTTTGGTTCCTGAACTCTGGTACTGAGTTGTGAAGAAAATGGTGCAACTTTCCAAGACCCATTAATGTACTTTGATAGTTTTGGGATTTCCACATCTATAAGTTGCTGGTTTTTACTCCAACTCCCTTAATCTGTTTGACACTGTATAGGTGGCTTGCTGAGCAGTAGGAAGGGAGCCTTCCATGGAAAAGTTAATACTGATTGAAATAAATAGCCAAAACTTGCTTATTACAATCTTGACTTTACTGCACAAGCCTTTCTTCAAAGGAAGGAAACTAAATTGTTTTGGCTCCACAGGAGCCCGACTCCAGGTTTTGTGCTTGCTGGGTTAGCCCTAATACACAGTAGGATTTTCAACTGGTATCGAGGAGGCTTCATTTGCAAGAGGCTCCAGACGTGCATATCTCTGAGCTGGGGGTAGAATAGAGCTGGGCCAGACTTTGAAAGCTTATCTTCTGTTACTAGTGCCACCTCCTGGGCTTGATCACAGCTCATCACAGCCACCTCCTTTCCTTGGATGTTGGTGTTGATGACATTGTTTCTGCTTGGCATGACAGAAACTGTAACAGTGTGTGCCATGCAGGTCAGCTTGGTAGGGCTGAGCAGGACAAGAGTAAATTCCTTCTCTTCTTCCCACAGTACTTTCCATCCCACAGCCACAGAGGCAAAGCAAGGACTTGGCTGAGTGTATCAGCTGAGCAATGCAAATCAAAGGCAGATGAGGGGAGAAAAGTTTATGTGCTGCTATAACAATAAAACTGTAACCATAAAACAGTTCTA
>NW_005060563.1:0-1307 GCF_000277835.1 Geospiza fortis
AAAAAAAAAAGCAAAATCTCCCTCTGAAAACATCACTGTACCATTCAAAGCCCTTACTTCCTCCTATAACAGAAATCAGATTTCATACTTTAATTTTGTAATATATATTCTAGGGTTTGCAACTGCCTCATGGTCTAGAAATGTCAGGATATTTTCATATGTATAGACACCCTGGATAGTTAACTGTCAGGTTTTTCTTGCAGACTTTCTCTCCTCTTCTGTGTTCTGAAAGATTTCCACTTCTCCTTCCTTCCACACATGCATTTTGTCCTTCTTGTTCACAGACTTACTCTTAGAGGACCAAGGACATTCAAGACCTCACCTGCACTGTTCTGACCAATACCCAGAGGGAGCAAGCCATCAGCAACACTCAATTCTTCCTTCTCTTCTCATGCTGACCCAAAACAGAGAGATTTCCTGCTCCTGCTCAAGAGCGATGACGATCTGTAGTGAAATGTGGTGCTAATCATGCCTAGGTTGTTTCTCTATTTATATCCTTTTGTATACTTTGAGAGTATACTTTGCATTCACCACATACTCCAAAAACACTGAATGAGGCAATCTTTCACTGTTGCTATTTATTAGCCTAGTTTCCAAAGATGCTATAGCTTATTCAGCTCAGTTTCTGAGTCTGTGAATGTATATGAGAAAGAAAAAGTGTTTCTCTAATAACTTCTGAACACCTTGTCTGACTTCAGCCAGACATGACAGAAAAGGTGAAATATAAAGACAATTTAAAGTATATAAGGTCTTAGTGAAAAATAAGTAGCTGATGTTGGAAAGACCTTATGACTCTCAGTAGTGGTCACAAAATGATTTCTACAGAGAAAGACTTAAATTAGATGCCAGAAGTTCTGTGACAAAAACCTTATTGGTGTTCTGATCACAGGCATAGCTTCTGCTGAAGCACACAATTAACCAAGAGATATAAATCCATAATAAATCAGACTCCATCAGATCAATGCTTACAGAACTAATAGCTGGCACTGCAAAAGCAGTCAAAATGAGAGCCATGGGTCAGATCCCCATTTTCCTAATCAGTGTATAAATATCAAGCAGAAAGTCCTTTTTCAAGTTGGTTTTCTACATACATAGCTCCTCATTAAGACTGACCCTTTAAACCACTTAGCCTTTTTCACCCACAGCAAGGGCAGCTGCTTCAGTGAATCTGCACAAAATTGTCAAGTTAAACTAGTTTCTTACTAAACCATAAACAGCTCTAATCTTATAAAACTTTGATACAGTAGAGGTCACAGGTCAAACTTTGTCTTCCTTTCTGGCTGCACAAAAAGTTTTAGTAGGTTTCA
>NW_005060564.1:0-1306 GCF_000277835.1 Geospiza fortis
CACCCCAAAACCATCCCAAAATCCACCCCAAAAGTTCAAAAAATCACCCCGAAAATCATCCCAAAAACATCCCAAAAATTACCCCAAAACCCGCCCTAAAAACATCCCAGAAACATCCTGAACATCCCCCCAAAATCATCCCAAACTCAACCCAAAAACATCCCATGAACATCCCAAAAATATCCTGAAAATCACCCCAAAATCATCCCAAACTTACCCCAAAAACATCCCATGAACATCCCAGAAACATCCTGAACATCACCCCAAAAACATCCTGAGAATCCCCCCAAAATCATCCCATGAACATCCCAAAAACATCCTGAACATCACCCCAAAATCATCCCAAACTCAACCCAAAAACATCCCATGAACATCCCAAAAACATCCTGAACATCACCCCAAAAAATCCCATAAACTTCCTCAGAATGACCCCAAAATCCCCCCAAAAGCATCCCAAAGATCACCCCAAAACCATCCCATAAACCTGCCAAAATCACCCCAAAACCATCCCGGAACACCACCAGAAATCACCCCAAAAACACCCCAAAAGACCCCAAAACCATCCAGAAAATCACCCCAAAAAATATCCCATAAACACCCCAAAAATATCCTGAGAATCACCCCAAAACCATCCCAAAACCACTCCATAAACATCCCAAAATCACCCTGAAAATCACCCCAAAATCACCCCAAAAACATCCTGAAATCATCCCAAAAACACCCCAAAAACATCCTAACAATCACCCCAAAATCACCCCAAGATAATCCCATAAACATCCCCAAAACATCCTGAGAATCACTGCAAAAACATCCCAAAAACATCCCAAAAATATCCCAAAAATATCCCAAAAATATCCCAAAAATATCCCAAAAATATCCCAAAAATATCCCAAAAATATCCCAAAAATATCCCAAAAATATCCCAAAAATATCCCAAAAATATCCCAAAAATATCCCAAAAATATCCCAAAAATATCCCAAAAATATCCCAAAAATATCCCAAAAATATCCCAAAAATATCCCAAAAATATCCCAAAAATATCCCAAAAATATCCCAAAAATATCCCAAAAATATCCCAAAAATACCCCAAAAACATCCTAACAATCACCCCAAAATCATCCTGAAAACCACCCCATAAACACCCTATAAACTTCCTCAGAATCACCCCAAAACCAGCCTGAAAATCACCCCAAAATCACCTCAAAAACACCCCAAAAACTTCCTGATAATGATCCTAAAATCAACCCAAAACCATCCCAAAAAGATCCCAAAACCATCCTGAGAATCACCCCAAAACCACCCCAA
>NW_005060565.1:0-1306 GCF_000277835.1 Geospiza fortis
AATTTTAGGATGATGACTACTTTAATTATTACCACCAGTGTGTTTAGTGCTGTTCAATTGAGCCTTGAAGGAAAAGAAAAAAATTAAAAATCAACATTTCTCCAAATTCTGTTCAATTTGTTCCCCAGTCTGATGCTTAAGGGGATTTTCTCAGAATTTAGACAGTGCAATGCATATGCAAATTCATGTCAGAGTCTTAAACCACTGGGAGGTGTCTTGAAGAGTAGTTCTGTGCCATTTGTATTTCCAAAAAGCAAACCAGCCTGCCTGAACAGCTTTCCTTACCCCTGGAGAATGAAATGCTCCAAAGCATTTTTAAAATTCAGATTAGCAAAATGTTTATTTCTAATCTCCCTTTGATGCCACCTGAGAGAAATTGAAGGAAGGAGCACAGGTACCAAAGGGATTGATGGAAGGACCTGCAGCAGGTCCGGTGGATGAAAAAACAACTTTTTGATTTAAAACTACCCGAAGTTCAGTATTTTCCCCAATGCCCATAAGGGAAAGTTATTTTTACACCTTTTCTTTCACCTTACCAAGAAGAGATGAGAAAAGGTGCAGCAGGTTTTGCCCTCACAGCTTAGAGACATTTTTAAATTGGGATTGCAGTGATTTCTCTACTACAGCAGCTACACAAGAACACTATGACCAACAGAAAAAGGAAAAATTATTATTAAATTATTATTAAAATTAGTCAGGAAAAAGCTAAGGATTCAGAAGTCGAGACATCTATTTTCTTCCTGCTTTATCTCCCAAGATCTTCATGTAAAAACCTGGGAGTCCCTAAAGAATTTAACACCAGCTGGAAATATCCAAACTTTGTCCTCTTTCATACTCTGCAGGTAATCAGAGGTGTTGGTTTTGTCATAAATATCTTTGCAATTAAAGTTAAAAAGTTTAGAAGCAAACAGTTCTGAAAAAACCTGAAAAGCCAACATTAACATTAAAAAGAATTGATTTTTTTTTCAGGAATGATATTTCAATCCTATAAAAGCCTTAAACAAAGCTACTGCTTTTATACCTGCAGGTATTCTCTTTCTACAAAGATAATGACCTGACTTAATTGCCAATTAGTGGAGCTCCTCCCAGTGAGACTTTATTTTATAAATGAGTCCTTCTGAGTCAATAATCCTTCTGTAATGTATTTAAGCTTTTTTCACGTACTTAGGAGAGGCTGTATTGAAGTGAAAATAAGGGAAAAAAGAGCTTTTGAGGGTTAGTTTGTTCTTTATTTTCATATTTTAATGAATTTTAATATCTGCTGCTGCCAAGCAATTTTCATTCAAGAGATTTTTTTTGTTTTTTT
>NW_005060566.1:0-1305 GCF_000277835.1 Geospiza fortis
GACAGTGTCACTTGACAAATCGCTCCTTCTTGCTTTACAGGACTCTTATGTCACAGCATTGCCTCCAAAGTTTCCCATTTCCCCTACAGAGCAAGGTTACCTCAGCATTTAAACATCAGACAACAGGTTTTACCTGACACATCAGAGTCAGCTAAGGCACAGCTCAGGCCCTGCACAATTTACAGTGCTCCTGGAAGCTGATGGTTACAGCTCAGGTAGCCGTGCATTTAGAAAAATCCCTGCTCTGGGCACAGCCTCATCTCACCTGCCAGAGCCCCCACACAGTCCACTGGGTCTGAAGGCAAAATTTCATTGCCCAGAAGGCCAGGACTTGAAAGGGACATCCTAAGGAGACAGTCAGAGTGACCCTGGCTGTAGTGAGGGAATAAAATAAGTCAGATAGAACCTAACAACTCTTCCAGTTAGTTTCCAGAAATCCTCCAACAACAGAGAATTATTCCACAATAACTTCTGCAGCCTGAGGAGACAGAGCCATGCATTTGAATACACACACAACAAGGGTGTACAGGCTTGTAGCTGAGTGCTCTGCATTCTTCTCTCTTCATCTGCCTCCTCAGCCCTAAATTTTGGTTCTGCAAAATAGTCAAACTACAGTTTCAGGAATCCCATTACCTGAGGAGGAAATGATCCTGGAGGTGTGACTGACCACAATTCAATCTTTCCCATAAGAAACAATGGACAGAGGAATGTGTGCAGGCATTCCAGACACACACACAACCTGAGCCCACAGGGATAGGAAGATGGATGGACAAGCAAGACCACTGGGGTTGTCAGCTGCCAATTCAACACCTGGTAATGACAAAAGTACAAAAGGAGATTCTGCTTCTAAAGTACCAAGAACTAACTGCTTATTAGTCTGAAGTTGAGTGGAAAATCCCTTTATAATGCAAAATTAAACTTCATCATGTCCAGGTGACCCTGTCTGACCCATCTTCAAACACATCATCCTTCTGAAAGATCTCAGCTGCTTCACCTGCGAGGCTGAGCACGGTACAAATCCCTCACAGCCAGTGCTCCTGCTGCCTCTTCCAATCCATTACATTTTCATCACCACCTTCCTGATGCCTGCTGCTCACCGAGGACAATTAAGGATGAAAGATGAAGAATAGCAGGACAATGACAGCAGTAACCAGAGCAGGGTATTAAATAGCTGACAGCAGAGCTCTGAAACAGAAGGGACAGACAGTGAGGTGTTACTGTACACAAGCTCCCACAATGCAAATGCAGTAGAGACAGGGCTATAATCTGCTTCCAGGCATGGAGAACCCAATCCCCTCAGCAGCA
>NW_005060567.1:0-1305 GCF_000277835.1 Geospiza fortis
TTTTTTTTTTTTTCCTAAAGCAGAATCACATTTCTCCAAAATGTTATTCTAGCAGTTTAGCCTTTCAGTATTGCTTTTGACATCATTGTCCTTTTCCCTTAATCCTAGGAACTTTATAAATCATGTTTTTCTGTACATTCACCAAAATAAGGGGAAAAGGTAATTGAAAAAAGAAAATAGCACCACATGGCTCCTGTTCTAGCTAAGTTGCCACTGATGAGCTGATCCAAAGTTTGTGATGTGGTGATTCTGTATAATGCCTAACATAATGCAACACTTATCTTTCAGAAAAACCAACTTCAGCATCTCTGGTAATGCTGGAAATTGCATGTATTTGTATTTCTCTGGACTTACCCCAAAGACTTGTTATATTTGTGAAACTTATTGCTTGTATTTCTGCTATTTAAATAAGCTTTAAAATAGGTTAGAGGTATAGCATATTCATTTACCCTTTGTCCTGAGTCCCTACTTCCCACTTTTTTCCTACTTAACACAGAAAAGGAGATAGATTATATAGAAAACACAGATATTATAGATAATTCAGTTAGAGAAGTAAAATTACTATCTTACCTTCCATATATTCTTTTTCTTCTCTGTGATGCAGATTGAGAGAGGCAGTATTTTAATAATTTCAACTTAAGATCTACTCATCTTTATGCCCATGTACTTAATGTACACCTTTTCTATTTCCCTTTCTCGTTCCTATTCAGTGGTATGAACTATTCAACTACATTACTGCAAAATGTTGACTTTCACAGTTCTTGGAGGAATGAAGGAAGCTGCTGTTTGATTTTGCAAAAAGGATGCTTTTACTTGTCACAGGGTCTGTCTCTGAGAAAGCCATGTCTGATATTCTTAGACATCTGCTGTCTTTCTTCTAGTGACTATGGTTTCAAAGTACAAATTTTTTTTTTCTTTTTTTAAAGGGACATATTTTTTTACTGTTATTTTTTTATCCCAAAGACTGGTTGAGGTGAGGGTCTTTCACTGAAAACCACATTGTAATGCTTGACATCTGTAGTAGATCTAATCATAAACAAGGTCGTATCTGACTCAGACCCAGAAATAACATTCTGACATTTTTGCACTATATTTCAACAGAGGTTTGCTACTCCAAAATCTGTCTCTATGATATGTTTCATCTAATTAGCCATCTTTGTTTTGACCAACAGTGAGAACATGGCTCTGATTATTCTATCTTTCAATTATAATGAGGATATATAAAGCAGTTTTACAACATGTCTAAAAGGAAGATGTCGGAGCTCAATCACTCCTAATGGACATTTTACCCAAAGTAATTTGATT
>NW_005060568.1:0-1305 GCF_000277835.1 Geospiza fortis
AAAAAAAGAGAAAAAAGAACACGTAAGCTTATGAAGTTACTGAAGAAAGACACACACAGTCAAGCACAAGGCCTTGGGATTGTCAGTGAGCAGCACTGGTAATACAGGGCACACATTCTCCCACCTAAGTAATCTTGTGCTTTGGTAGTGCTCTGAAACTCGTAAATATGACTACTGCCTAAATGCATGCACTTACCTTGACAAATCTTCAATTACAGTCATGCAAGCTTATGAAAGTTGTTTCTCCACTTATTTCCATGCAATTTCATGCCAGTCCAAAAATACCAGCCATGGATACAATTAATTTTGTCAGGCTCCACATAAAGCACATGTAACCACACCAGCAGTTTCAGTAAACCACACAGTGAGCACTGGATCAGAGTTTGGCTGCGGAATTGCACAAAGTGCCCTTGGCATTTAACCTGGGCATCTTGTCAAGAATACACGTACCAGCATCTTCCAGACTTCCAACTCTGGCTGTGAGGGGAGGTTTCAGTGGCCACCTGACAGTGCTGAACTTTATTTTCATCACCTTCCTCTCTCAAGGCACACATATAAAATGCTCCCCATTAAAATGTCACACTTCGTGAAGTGATATTTGCACATTTTTTCAATTATTTAGACCTCAAAGACTTTTGTGTAGCAGTTCTTGGAAACATTATCAAAGGGCCACAAATCAAATCTACTATTTCAGTCTTATTAAGGTGAGCAGCTGCAGCTCCCAAATCAATGGCATTTCATTAAGCTTTTATGCCTCTCTCTAATTTCTGAATAAAGTGAAGTGCAAAAGGAGTATAAAACAGCAGCAGCTGTACTTTGAGATTGCTTTTAATACTGACAGGCATTTGGTTTTAACAATGCAACTTTTATTGTTCAGCAACTAAGGTTATTTCTTTATTCTGGCAAACAAACAGCATTTTAAGGTGCAGGTCTGTTTTTAAATGAGAGATCAGTTTCCTTTATTAATAGTTTACCATGTGTTTATTTGAGATTTAAAATGAATCAAAGAGAATCCCACAAAGTAATTTCCGGGATCATTTGTAATTCAATCTTGAACCACAGAATTTCCCTCTGTATCATAGCCTCTTTCTCTGAAGTAGATACCAAGACAGCACCGAATGGAAACACAACGGTGATTTGTATCAACTTTTGGCAGGGCTTGGTTTTAGTTCTGTGATTCAGGAAGATATGCAAATAGTTTTTAAGAGCCAGATAAATTACCATTTACCTAGATAAGAAAGGCTATAGAAGATTTACAAAGATCAAGTTGATTGAAAGACTTTCCTAGCTGGCAGATTAGACAAG
>NW_005060569.1:0-1305 GCF_000277835.1 Geospiza fortis
TGTCCCTGCCCATGGCTAGGGGGTTGGAACTGGATGATCTCTAAGATCTATTGCAACCCAAGCCCTTCTATGAGTCTATGTTATCATCCTGTGTTTCTATACTGTGCGCTGCTTGGCCTTACAATAAGTAATTACAACACACACATACAAAAAAAGGTGGGTGAAGTACCCCTCTTTTCTTTTTTTAACAGCTTTGACTCCAGTATTGTGCAGTGCAAATTATAAAGGGTCTGAGTAAATCAATCTAAGAAGCCAAAGTATTAGTTTTCAAAGGCATACTGGAATGAAGCACTAAGTATTTGAAAGGAAGCCAGAGAAATAGAAATGCTAAGCATAACTATTCTTAAAACAGCATAAATTAATGTGAAATGTGAAATCAGGAGTCCGAGATTGTACCGTGAACATTTTTATTAAAAGACAAAACATTGATACTATAAAATTTGAATAAATATAAACTCTGGTGGAAGAAATAGACTCTGTGCAATGAGACATAATAGTTGCATAACCTCTAAAAAGTTATGCAAGTAAACGTTGTTTAGTGATGCAACCTTGGTATGCTGGAATTCAATGGCAAAATGAGTCAACAATGTAATTTAGGAGGGACTCTACTTGTTCCCTCCTCACACAAATCAAACTTGGAGGCAGAATAATGTCTTATGATAGCAAGGCAGTACTTGCTGAATGTGTTGTGTGGCAGCTTGCAAGATACCTTCATCTGAAATCACATTTATAAAAGAAATGTTCCATTCAGAACCATTTTTTACCCCATTTACTGACACCTAATCTATAATTCTTGAACCACATGTAAGACATTGCACTGTGCAGAGAGCAGTGAAAAATGGCAGTGGCAGAGAGCGTTCTTGTGTCTCCAGTAATTCCACAGTGCAGGGACAGGACTTTAGATCTAGCCTTTTAGTGGGTCCATGCAAACTAGGGGCAGACTAGGATAACCCAAATCTGCATATGAAATTATGTAACACTATTGACACTGCCCTGACTGGATTGCTCATTCTCACTTTTCATTTAATTCGAATCCTCCCACTACTGGAATTATCTGCCACTGCCATTCAGACTCATCTCCAGACAGAATGAGCAATCCTCTGCTCCACTGCCATCCTATCTTTGTGCCTGGTGCCATTTGCATGTTCTTTTAATGGAGATAATTCCAGTCAGTTTAATTGCACGATGCAGACACAAGCTGACAAAGAAATGTAGCTTTCTCAGGAGGTGTGGCTGTGAAAGCTGTTACAAAGGATCACTATTCATGCTTTCTGAAAAATTTTGTCTCCAGCGTGTCTCCATGCC
>NW_005060570.1:0-1304 GCF_000277835.1 Geospiza fortis
ATAAATAATTAATAATATTCTATCTGTCATGAACCCCAAACGCAAAGATAGCTGGTAGTTCAGCTTAGGTTATATTAGTAATATGTCAAATTGACAAGATGTGGTCAACTGTGTTAATGATTTATGAAGTTTTTGGTCTTCAACACATACTTATCTCCATCCTCCATGCCACAAATCAAAATATCTTGTACTTTCCCAGTCTGATAAAGAATAGATAAATTTTCAGTTTACAGGGAACACAGGGCAATGAGCAAGAGTCTGTCTAAACTATTGTCTTCTCCAGTACGGATGAAACTATTGTTGACCATAGATTTACAGTCACACTGATGAAGTGCCTTTTTAAATGAAAGGTGAATATGATTGATTTGATTAGGTAATCCCATAGCAATGCATTAGACTGATATGCCAGAAAATAGTAAACTGATCATGATAGCCTTGACCTAAATATCCAATAAAAGAAAATTAAGAATAATTTTAGGTGCCACTTTAAATATAGCTCTAAAATTTGGTATGCTGACACCTGGGAGAAAATGCAAATGAAGCAAGCAGATGGCCTGGAAACTTAAAAAGGCAACATCAGCTGATTCCTGACAGCAGGGAGGTAGAGATTTGGCAGCTTTTATAACCTCCAGTTGCTGTTTTCATTCTCATTATGTGGAAGGCCAAGTCTTTCTCTCACCACAGGCTGATATGAGACAAGGTTCTATACTGGCCACCAGTTGTTCATATTTCGTGTGTCAACAGGTCACTAGATAGGCGAACAGGAATTACACATATTGCTGAGTGATCATAAGGTATAGAAGACTAATTGATGTATGTACTTGAATTTGCTGACCCATGAAGTTGGTGCTCTCATTGACTTTTAATATAAGGTTTTGCTAATACTAAGGCAGGAGGTATGGGTTCAGTAGGTACAAAGAGCACGGTCTTTAGTCTGGAGCCAAGGCTGCAAGAACCATTAACATGACTGCCCAGCTCTTCCCTTCTGCAGATATATCTGCTCTTGTCAAAGTAGCAGCATCTTCTTGAACATGCATTCTCTCTCTGAAACTTTCTGGTATTTTCCTTCCACTCATTCTGCTGATTACTAACTGCTCTGTGTTTACTGCTGTGTTTGGTTATTCTGTAGTTCATCTAGAACTGCACAGGTGATGAATGCTGAAACACAGACTACAGAACCTGCCTTCAGCCATAAGGATGACGGAGGAAGACTTTGTTGTTTGGATGCAAAATTATATAACTATAGTCCTGAGTTTCCTGCTTTCCATGGGAAGAAAATCACACCTGCTACTGAAAAGCAATAT
>NW_005060571.1:0-1304 GCF_000277835.1 Geospiza fortis
GATTCTCTCCCCCATCCCGCTGTGGGGGAATGAAGAAACAGCTGTGTGGGGCTTAGCTGCTTACTAGGGCTAATCTTCAGCAGCTGACAACATTTTGAAGCTGCTCTCAAAATGGAAAAATGGAAATTTCACATCTATTTTCAAAAAGAAAAAGGAAGAAATATCTGGGAAATGAAATTATAATCAGCTTTACCTCATTACTCTGGAAGATTTTTAATCAAATCCTGCTGTAAGTCATTTACACCTACATGAAGAAGGAGATTGGGAACAGGCAGAATGTATTTACCAAAACTTCTTTAGCAGCCTGATGGTCTTCACTGGTGCTATGTCTGGCTGTGTGGGTGGGGGGAGAGCCATGTATGTAAATTACTTTGATTTTAGCAATATTCTCACAGCCAGCCATAATATATTTGCAGCCAAATCTCCTGAAGTTTGACAAAATTTGCAAAGTTATGTCTTTGGAATGGAATAATCCCATACTCCCATACAGTCACAATATTGTCAAATGGCTAGAGAGTAGATTTCCAGATAATGGTAACCTGGGTATTCCTGTGGCAAATTAAATATGAACCAGCAGAGTAATCCCCATGGCAAAGAAGGCCAATGATATACTGTGCTGCATTATCAAACAAATAGGCAGCTGGTCAGAAACGCTATTCATTTCTCTTTGTATTATGTGTGAAATTACTTCTCAAGTACTGTGTCCAGTTTTGGACTTCCCTTTACAAGAATACACTGAGAAACTGCAGCAAGTTCATCTTTAAAATTATTTGGGGACAGTAGCATGATATATAAGAAGCAGTTTTGGTGACATCTTCTTGGAGGTGGACAGTGAAAGCTCAAGAGGGAATGTACACACCAGTCCAGAGCGGTTTTGCTTAGGGGTCAGTACTGGGATCAGGCACTCAAACATCTTTCTTGGCAACACAAGCAGTGGGATTGAGTGCACCACCACCAAGTTTGCGGACAACACCAAGCCACGTGATGTGATCAATACAGTGGAGGTAAGGGATCTCATTTAGAGGGACATTGACAGGTTTGAGGATGGGCCTGTGCAGTTGAAGTTCATTTTATGAAGTTCAACAGGGCCAAGTGCAAAGCCCTGCATGTGGATCATGGCATGCTGAATCTCAAATGCTTACTGGATGGACAATGGATTGAGAGCTGCTCCAAGGAAAAGATCTTGGGAATGCTGGTGGATGTGAAGCTTGGCTAAGTTAGCAATGCATGCTTTCAGCCTTGAAAGGAAATAGTATCCTGGGCTGCACAAAAAGAGATGTGATCAGCAGGTTGAGGGAGGTGAT
>NW_005060572.1:0-1304 GCF_000277835.1 Geospiza fortis
AAAAACAAAACAAAACAAAAAACAACAGTCCCAAAATTACACAGTAAGGAAAATAAATTTAATATTTTATCTGAAAATCCAGAAGAACTCTTATTCACCACTGAAAAAGAGCTGTACTTTTACATAGAAAGTTAATTTAGTATCACCACCTGACAGATGGACTCCCCAGCAGGTACTTAGCCTTCTTTTTTCTCTCCTGTTTCACAGACCCACACAGTTTTAAAAGAAGTCTGAGACAGTGAGAGGTGAGTCTTCTTTAGGATGAAGCAGAGAGCCAGTTTCCAGACAATCAAGTACAGAGGCAACTTTGTAAGTCAAGCCATGACAGAATAATCAATTGGAGCTTTTTAAGTGATCTGCGCTACAAAATAGAGCAAGAGACTGTTTTTTGTTCTGCACATTGAAAATATGCCTGAAAGGATTAAGAATTGTGTACTCCAAGTATCATCACATTGTTCCTTTTGGCTTTTTCCTTCCAATGACTGCTTTCTTTAGATAGCAACAGAGGTTGAAACTGTTTAAGGATCCTCAAAACAGCTGTTTGATACACAAATCTAAGACATTTATCAGTTCTGAGACTGCCAGTGGGAGTCATAATTTGTTGACTGTAGACAGTTAGCCAGAAAGAAAAATCAGTCTACGTGGTTGTCCAAGCTGAGAATTCAAGAGTGTGCATACAGAGCAGAAGCAGTAGTCCAGGACAAGTACAAAAAAATGTCATTGTAAAGGGAGAGGGAAAAAAAGACATGATTCACAAGAAGGACTGGAACTGCCTGAAAATGTCTGTTCCAGAAGCTGCCATCTGGGAATTAGCATTTCAGTGATCTGGTACAAATAATTCCAGACATAGCCTTCACTGAAGGAAAAGCTAGACAAACTGGGATAAAGCTAGATAAACTCATTTGCATGAAAAACAGGTGTGATAGAAGTCTACACAATCATGAGTAGCAGCACTCAATAGGTGAACAGAGTACAAAATTCCTACTTGATAAAGCAAACAAATTAAAATAAGTGGTAGTTTCAAAATAAGCAAGAGGAGTCACTTCTTCACATGATGATGATGATTAAGTAATGGAATCCTTTTCCACATGATGCTTGATTACCAAAAGATCACATGGCTTCAGAAACATTTTTAGATACATTTTTAGAAGAATGATAATTCAAAATTATTAAACCCAAAGATGTTATCTTCAATATGTGTAACTTTGAATGACAAAAATTAATGCTTAAGAAACCATCCATAAATACTTATATTCCTATATTCATTGAATGAAAAAAATGGTTTGGGATGGAAGGGACCTTTA
>NW_005060573.1:0-1304 GCF_000277835.1 Geospiza fortis
TTTTTTTTTTCATAATAAGGATCAACAGAATGGGAACATTAACATGAAAAAATCAAGCTCTAGGTAGAATTTTGAAGGGAAGTTCCATCATGGCCTTTTCGGTTTCTATCACTTTTGTATCTGCCTTAAAATAAGGTCTGCAATATTTCATACATGGTTTCTTGTTAATGGACCATGTATAGAGCATGTGCTAAGTTTAAGGTATATTTGCACATAAAAAAACAAAGAATGAAATGAAAGACTGAAAGTATGAAAAACAAAGAATCTCCTTTGTAGTGCCAAAAAACCAGTAACATAACTGTAGCAGCAAAGCCTTGTTCATTGCATGTCCTCTCAGTCACGCATTTTGAGATTTGTAAAAGGAATTTCTGAGCCTGTTTTCTGTGTCAGGTTTACCTTTTATGATTGGTACCACCATTCTGGCAAACCTTGGCAGAGCACCTTGCTTCATGCTTCATCTTCTGCTTGCACAGCACGCACACAGACCATACATAAATGTGCAGCTCATGTGACTACCTGAAAGGTGCTGTAAAATTCAATGCAGAAGCATTAGAAATATCAAAAACATGTGTGTGCTGAATTAGATAAGAATCGTTGAGAGAACCAATTTGAACGATGATATTAAGCATTAAACTATGACATAGGCTTTCCTTCTTCAACTCCATCACCTTCAGCACAACATCTGCCAGTAATCCTTTTTCTCATAGGCATAGCAATTGCTGTGTTCTAGTGAAACAATGGCTGGTTGCATTTGTAACATACCAGCCCTTGAATCTGTGATGGTTTTCATGGACCAATGAAACGGTGATCACTAGTAACCCTCCTCCCCTACCCCCAAATTACTGATAAAAATGCAAATTTATTATACCTTTTAAATATTTCAGTTTGTACTCTCTAAGACAATCTTGCACCAAAAATGTGGTGATATTCTCAATTATCTTAATTGGTGTAGGTTCACAGCAGTGAAGAAACTCTAGAGGCAAAACAATAGAAAACAGTATAAATATCTACAGATTTGTCACAATACTCCAAATACTCCAGATGACACTATCTTAGCTTTGTCACTGAGCTGATGGAATTAGCATGCTAATCACATTAAATGGAAATGCCTTCATGGATGTTTTTCAAAAGCCTCAGTGAGCTTTCTAACTCAGTTAAATATCAGTGCTGCTTTTGTAGATCAGGTACCTCACAGCTCTGACCTCAGATGACACACTGGCTCAATCTGAGCTTAAAAAAAGTCACTCTTGGGGGAACCATTTGACCATAAAAACAAAGCAAATTGGGCAAGTAGAGGAAAGTTT
>NW_005060574.1:0-1304 GCF_000277835.1 Geospiza fortis
AAGAGATTGTACTATTAAAGGAACTAGTGTCTCACCTCTACAGCCACCATCATGATATCATGTTGTACTTGGGTTTTTTTAATTTGTTCAGATAATAATATTATGTTTTACCACATACTCATAAAATTGGCATGTTGAAATTACTGTTCTCCAAATCAAAGTGAGCAAGCTTGCAGTTTGCCACCATTTTTCCCCCCTTTTTTTTTGGTAGCTGTACATAAATCCATCATACCTCTCAAAGCAATAACAACTTTTGATCCCAAGCCACATGACAAAAATGCCCTTTCACTGTACTGAAAGCATCCCAAACTCCAGGTTAGGACTGGACAGGCAGGACTCAAAATGCTCATAAGGAAAGAAGTGTCAAAATGTATTAAAAACAAAGCAACAGGCAGAAGTTGGCTGATATTACCTACATTCTTTTTATTGACACAAGTTATTTGTTTCTTCAACCACTTTGGAGTATCTGTAATTCAAGTTATTTCTGCAGTAATTTGTGCAGTAGCTGTCTCTTTGAACGTCCACACTCCCCACCCAGTACCAGACTTTCTGCTCTGACACCAAATGTACTAATTGGGTTTTCCAACAGTTCTGAAAAACTTTTGGACATATTCCTGCAGGTGTAATTCATGCCTGAAGAGTGCTTGTACAAGCTACTGCTATAATCATCACCTTTAATAGCATTTAAAGGACACTCTTGAGTACAATTTGGGGAGCACAGGGATGAACTAGTGCAGCACCAAAATTGTAAAGGGTTCACAAACACTTCTCCCTGACTTTTAAGGGTCTCACAGTCTGTATGACAGCAGACATCATCACATCACATCACAACAGTTTAACCTGGCTCTGCTAATGGAACAGCTCAGCAGGGGCTGGAGTCAATACAGACATCAACATAATCAAGGCTGCTAAAAAAGGGACAAAGGAGAGGGACAAATATAAAAGTCCTCCAACACTCTTTGGAAAGCATGGTAAAGCAGTCCAATTTGACAGACACAAACACCACAAGTAGGTCAATGCTACAGAGCTAAAAGATTTTTCTCCTCTTCCTACCTTTTGTTTGCTACCTATAAAGCATAAATGTCTCTTAACACTGTATTATTTTCTCTTCCTTGCCTTCTGCCTTTTCATCTTGTCAAAAGCCCTATTAACTTAATCAACTCCTCCATCAAATGTAATTAAAAGAGCCTAAAAATCCTGATTTCCCCTGCATTTCTCACTTGGTAGAAAAGCAGAACTGAAATAATTTAAGTGAGAACTATGCACAATGATGTAACCGAAATGCCTTTCCCAAACTTCCATCT
>NW_005060575.1:0-1304 GCF_000277835.1 Geospiza fortis
TTTTCATCTGCATCAGTCTCTGGTTTTACAGTAGTTTACTTGTATCAATACCATAACCACCTTAGCTAAAGGAATAGAGGATAAAAAGTACCAGGTTATGTCACTGTAAAGAAGTAGTGAGGTCAGACCTGCATATTTTATATCTATTCTGTCTTTGTTTCATACAGATGCAAGGAAATAAGGACTTCATTATTTTGTCCAAAACAAAACAAAGGTCAGTACTATTTCTGACAATATCACCTGTTTTTCCTCCAATAGCTGTTTATTTGTTTCATATTTACTATAAACAAGGATCTCCTCTTGAGCTCCATCCCTATGCTGTTGCTGTACTACGCGGATGTCACAAAACTGTTTTCATATTTGGTCTTCTGCAGGTGACAATCCAATGCTGCACCACAATAAATGCATTAATAAAAACTTTAAACGCTTTCTTGTAACCTGGCTTTCCACAGACTTGAGCCAAGCAAACCACAGGAGTGCATTGCCTGTGTGCTGAACACGGTGACGAGAGGTGTGAGTGGCACACAAATCACACAGCAGGCACACTGTGAGCTCATTTTTTTTCTGAAATGGAGATGCAGTTCCCTGGTCTGGCACGCAGAAATGCGAAACTTTGGAACATAGTTATAAAATCCATCACAGCTCTCACACAGAGCCAGGTCTATATTTCAGTTCTGCTGGACTGGACATGAGGAATATATGGGTATCACAATCTAGCTAAGGGAAAAAAAGAATCAAACAGATGGGTATCTTCAAATTCTCACCATGAGAAGAATATAAAGTGTGTAAGATGCAGTTTGTCTGCCTGTGTTTTCAGTTCAACTCCTCTGTGCTTGACTACAGGTTATCATGATGAATGATATTTTCTTTTAAATTTGTTCATTCACTAGGAGTTTTTGGCAAAAGGATAGTCTGAAGTCTTTGTATGATGATGCTCAAAGTTCCTTAAAGTTTTGTCTGCAGAAGCTAAGCACTTATATAATGAAAAACAGAGGAGGACACAGAATTACTTAATTCCACAGCTTTGTCCCAAGAAATAAATCTGCTGGAACCCTGCAGTTTTGCAATACATGATCCTCTTAAAACATGATCTATTGTATAGATGTCTACATACAAATCAACTGATAGTGCCTGATATTGTTTCCCCTAAGAATTATGTCTGAAGCTTTTCTAGGAATATGACTCACATAATTACCCTTTTGCATGCCTGCAAGAAGCCTCACAAAAACCAGCAAATCAGCAATACCTGTGGGTACAAAGTGTATTTCACATCTCCACGTTTTCAAGCTGTGAGAAAGGCTCAG
>NW_005060576.1:0-1304 GCF_000277835.1 Geospiza fortis
CCCTATAAGCAGTTTTAGTCCATGAACGGTAGTGAGAGCACTGTACATAGAAAGAAAGAAGATGTCACAATGGCAGATTTTCTCTGAGCAGTGCCATGTGTGACATGGAAACATAAGAAGTTTCAACTGTGTTTCTAAAAAAGACTATAGTACAAGACAGGCTCCTCTCTCCCTTAATAAACTGAAAATTGATTATCTGAGGGGTGGTGATGAACTGAGAATTATCTGAGGGGTAGTAACTTAATTGAGAATCCAAAGTTTTGTTTCACTGTGCTGTGTTAAAAATTAGAAGAGAGGAAAAAGGTTTTAGAAAGTTTTCATTTTGCATTCTGTGTGTTCCTTTTATTCTAGTTGTAAGTTAATAAAGGTGTTTTTTTCTTTATTTCTAAGCTTGAGCCTACTCAACTCTGTTTCTAGTCGCATCTCACAACACGCATTTGAGAAAAATATATTTTCATGAGTACACTAGCATTGCGCCAATGTCAAACCAGAACAGTAAGTTACTGCTGTTGTGTTAAAAAGTTATTAACCTACCTTTGACTCATATGTTAAAAATGTTTTGAAGTTCTATATGTTCAAATCATATATAGTCAGAAACTTGAGGCTTGCCTGAGAAAACACCTCACCAAAGTTGATAGAAAAATGGTTTACAAGCAAAAAAATATATAACCATATTTAAAAATCATTAGCATACCCACAAATTGTCAACAGGGGTGAGACTTTTTCAGATCATGTTCCTTTCTCCTCTTTCCTTTATATATATAGAAAGGGTGAAATGTATGAATGTGCCCCCTGTTGATGGAGTGACAAAATTATTCTTTGTCTGCTTAAAAAGGCAAAAAGCCCAGAAGTTTCTTTCCTCAATTTGGTAAAAAGACGCCTCATAGGACCTTTGGGACTTCACCTCAGACCTGGGGCTGTCCAAGTGGACAGAGGCCAAGAAGTCTCACCTAGGTAATTCACTAGAAAAAGAAAAGAACAAAGGAAATAATCGCTTTTGTGGAGTGTTTTAGCAGGAGCAAGAACTTCTTGCCCCTGGCTCAGTTTTTCTCTGTAAGAGCTTTGTTATTTTGCCTTTTATTAAACCTTTTTCTGTTTCCAACACAACCTCAGAAGCCATCCTGCTAATTTTATGCCATTCCAGATAGCAGAGCTATCTCAAGTGTGATGGGTTCCTCTTAGAGCTCATAAGACCTGTGTCGAAGAGTAATACATTAGGGAACTCTAAAACAAAAGCAGAAAATTATAGCATTGAGAAAAGTAAAAGATTATAAAAACAAGGTGTCCTGGGTTGACTATATGAT
>NW_005060577.1:0-1303 GCF_000277835.1 Geospiza fortis
TTTTTTTTCTTTTCCTCCCCGTTCTCCTCGCTTGTCTTTCTTGCTTTGCCATGCCCTTGTGAGGGTGTATTCAGCTTCAATTCTCTGCAATCCAACTTGAACCCTGGAGAATGCACAAGTGTGTCTGAAGAAAGAGGTACCAGGGCAGAAGTTCCCAATACCCAAGAGGACAGCATTATTTCAAATAATGGTTAGATTTATTGTTAGGTACTACAAGCTCGTGTGTTTTGGAGGAGTCCAGTTCCTTTCCTGTGAACCCTGTAATTGGTGTAAGCAATTGTTATTGTGGTTCATGTGCTCAGTACTGTGTTTCAGTACTGCAAGTTCATTCCTCCACAAGTTGTCCCAGTGCTCTCCTAAATAAAATGAAGAAATGTCTATTTCCCTGTGGTGGATGCAAATGAAGGAAGTGCTGCTTCTGACACAAATTTCATAACAGTAGCAAAAATGACATAGTGTCACATTTTCTTTTTAGTAAACTTAGACTTTCTCTTTGGCATTTCTGTACAGTTTTACTGGTTCATATGTGTACAAATTACAGTTCTGAGGGCATTCACTGTTGCAGTAGTTTCTTGGTTTTGCTTAGAATCTGATTCAGATTAACTACACTGGTGTATGAGCCTGCTGAAGTGAAAGTGTCACTTTCCTAATAGAGTTTTGTTCTATGGCTGCCTTGCTAATGGCCTGGTTACACAGCTTCCTAGGAACAGCCTAATTAAAGGTTTGACATTGAAAAGTGATTAAAATTTGCATGGGGAGATATTGAATTAAATTTTTTTCCCTGG
The DNA here is from genome assembly GCF_000277835.1 of Geospiza fortis. Classification (NCBI taxonomy): domain Eukaryota; kingdom Metazoa; phylum Chordata; class Aves; order Passeriformes; family Thraupidae; genus Geospiza; species Geospiza fortis. The sequence goes on from NW_005060577.1 coordinate 786, forward strand.
TGAGTTGTTAAGTAATAACATGCATTTTGGTAAATATTGACCTCTGATCCAATGGACTTGCTGGACAGAAGCATCTGTTTAAAGGATGGCATTGATTTCTCGCTGGTTTCTTTAACATGTGTTTAAAGTTAACCAGACATTACAAATGATCTATCCTTGGGTGAAACCTTTCTGGCAGGATCATACCTGTAACTCTGCATAGGTATTTACTTTTGAATATGCCTTTGAGGTTTTAAAGGATGGTGCTTCATGACATTTCCTGGGTGAATCACTAATGCAGGGTTAGGTTCTGGGTAGTCTCGCTTGTACCAAGCAGTGCACACTTCCCACAGCAGCCCCACTGGAGGAACAGACTGCCAAACCCAGATCAGTAACACTGCTGGAATCTGTCCTGTTGTTGGCTGAGGAGTACTGATATACTGAGTATATCAGCATTCCTCATGCCTAAGCGGGATTCACCAATATGTATATATTTAAAAGGCACTTATTTCTGCAATAAGCATGGAATAGGCCCTTGT
>NW_005060578.1:0-1303 GCF_000277835.1 Geospiza fortis
TTTTTTTTTCCTTCTCTGACCTTCAATAGCAAAACTAATCTGAAAAGGGAATGCTTTTTGTCAAAATGATACTTTAAAATAATTTTGTTTGAAAAATTGGAAGCAAATGTCCTTGTACTTGGCTCAGATTTTCCTAAGTAATAATGAAAACTGCTGAAGAAATTGATGGCAGAAGTTGCAATGATAATATATTTACACTGTACTGGTAATTAGAACAGTTTTTAGGGGATAGCTGATATTTGGTTATGCAGTCAAATTCTGGTGTCATTGGACATTGCATAAAGCTAGAATAATTTCAATTATTTTATTTCATTTAACTTCCAGATTGAAACTAAGGATGGAATTCAATTTACTGAGCAGCAAAGATGGTCTTGAATATCTGGTTCTTGAAGTACCATGGAATGAAGAACATATATCCCTAACTCAGTCAGACATCTACTGAAAAAAGCCAATTACCTTCCTTGCATGTATAACCAGCAGAAAAGATCCATTTTGTCTTCCATAACCATTGTAGCACAATGCTTTCCAAAGGCATTTGAGTGAATGGTAGTTGTCTTGCCATTTTCTGATCCATCAATATCTGGTTTGCCTCTTGCCGTGTTGCTCTGTTCATATTGCTTTAATTTGCAGTTCTCATCAGAAGAGGAAAATGGGGCATACAGCACATTTTTTCCCCTGTAACATTCATGATAGTGTCTACCATATGTTCTCCCTACATTTTTTGTAAATACACTATGAGAACATATGTATGTTATTTCCTAACTCTCTTATGCCAACACTTGTCTGAGATGTCTGTAAGGATGCTATGTCTTATGACAGCATTACAATCCTCTGAATGCAATTAAAATTATTTTGAATGTTTTGGGGTGTTTTAAACACTAATTCATGCACTATTTAAAACTTCTTCCCAGGGTTCTATTTGTGTCTTGACAATTTGTGTAAAATTAGAGTGTGTGCAGATCACAGGTCATCATTTAGCTGATGTTCAAGTGTCCAGCATGCATGAACTTTGGAAAAGTCTGTAATCAAATTTGAAGTGAGATACTAGTATTGTGACCGGGTCTTTGTAGTGAATATACAAATGTAATCTCACTCCTTTGTCCCCAAGTGTATAATTTTAGATGAGCTACTAAGAATATGTTTAAATATTTATATTATTTTGACTATACTTTTATAAAAGGGTGAAGAATTTAAGCAAACACCTCATACCAAAATGCTCTTCAGTGAATGCTCTGCACCCACTTTCTTTGCATCTCCTTTGAGTCCCTCAGCGTTTGTGATCACCTAATTTAAATGGAAAAAA
>NW_005060579.1:0-1303 GCF_000277835.1 Geospiza fortis
TTTTTTTTTAAGAACAAAGCTTTAAATCTCTTTCTTGTTTGTATTCCATGCGTTCAGCATCATGATGGAACTTTACAATCTTAGCAGTCTTTTCTGTTAGGAACAATGCAAAATGGTGCTCTGCTGTCACTGCCAAGTCATCCATGGTTCCATGCCTCATTTTACTGAGTGTGCCCTTGGTGAAATATAAGAGAAGCAGGTATGGTGTTATGATTCCAAAATGTGGAATCCATTATGCTGATTTCACAGGAAGAAACTATTTTTGAAACTCTAAATTAGTCTGCTTAAAAGACAGTGTATTCCTGTAGAATTTTCAAGTATTTCCTTCACTTTTTTCTCATATTCCCACAGGCTATTCCCTTCTGAGGCCATTTACATCCCTGTGCTATTTTGAATATTCCCCTTTTGAATATTGTTTTCTCTAAAGCTGGAATGTAGTAGCACTCTTAATTTTGCCTTTGAGTTTCATTTTAATGTTTGTTACTGTTTAGGTAATGAGAAGATGTAGTCCATCCTTCTTAGCTCAATAGAATTTCAGAGAAAATGCACCTTCTAAGAAATTTTGCTTCCGTTGCATTAAAAAAACCTGGGATATGATGTTTCTACTCCAAGAAAATGGAAGTGGTACTGGGTGATACTGGGAAGCATAAAATGGAGGGAGCGTGGATGTGTAAGAAGATACTGAGATAACTTAAAATTCTGAACCTGTGCTTGACATTGTAAGAGAAAACAAATCTTTATCATTAAAAGTTTGGTAGAAGGTTCCTAAATACCATTGTGTAGAGATGTTAACAGATGAACATGACAGAATTGTCTTCAAATCCTGTCTATAGTTTCTTCAAACTGTACTGTGTTTGAAAGGAGAACAACTCTCTTTGCTTTGAGAGAGAGAAGGGTGGGTCAGCCTTCTCATATTGAAGGAGGATGGGAATTTTTGGCAGGGGAAAGGCAGTGTGTAGCAATAGAGCTAGGAGGAAAATCAGGAATATGAGATGCCTTTAGATAATTGACAGCCTAGGATTGTATTTTCCAAGGAATGTCTGCATTTTAAAGTGCCTGAATGGTTAACTCTGGAAACTAATGACTTCAAGTCTACCTGCTTAGTGTGCAAACCAGGCTTCTTTTACCTCTTTTATACATTTGGTACCACACTAATGTCCATCTGTTTCTCTCACATGGTTTCAAGCTTTAAGGTTCTGATAGTTATTGTGCTTTTCTTGCTTTCCTTGGGCAACAAAGAAAGATGTTAAGGTTTGGGATTTCCTTCTGCTACAAGCAGAAAAGAATAAACTATCCAGAAGAC
>NW_005060580.1:0-1303 GCF_000277835.1 Geospiza fortis
AAATCCTCCCTTTGCTAATGGATTCTTGAAACACATATTGCATGAGAGATTTTAATTATTCTCTAAAAACCTACATTTCTCAATTTAGGTAGTTAGGGTACTGCCAGAGTAGAAAGAGAACTGTGCTCAACTTTCTGTCAGGTTATGTGAGCACAGAGCAGGAAGTGATTTATCCCATTCCTCATATCCTCATCCTTAAAGCAGAATTCCAAACTCTCTATCAGGCCTTGCAAAACATAGGAGGAGACATGAAAAATCTACTGCTTCATCAACTATTGTCAGTCTCTTTCAATGAAATACAGCCAGAAATATTTGGTCCATGCACTACTTCATAGTCTTTCCTCTAGTCCTATGGGCTAAACAGCACATCTTGGAAAGACCTGCTGTGGAAATAGAAGTGAAATCTAGAAAATTCACAGGAGTAAAGAGCAAATTTTCTGTCACTGAAGCATTATGAGGCATCTGGACTGGAGAACCTGGACCCTACACAAAGTAACCTCCATAGAGGTGGATTCACTCTTTTACTATTTGTAACTCAAAGATGACATGGTAGTCAGAAATAATCATTACACAGCAAAATGGAATTATCCTCTTCCTTTCTTAAGGTGTCATGCTAATCACTGAGATACATGACTCTTGCTCCCTTCAGTGCATGAATTATGGAAATGGTTTGTTCATAGTTATGAGCATCATAACAAGAAACTGTTACCATAGCAAGTAACTGTTTTATACTTCATTTCATTTTCACTGGCAAGCCCTAAAACCTTGGGTCTACAGATTTAATGGAAGAGTATTTTTTTAATCCAGTGACTGTACCAGTAAATAGAGACACAGTTACTATCTAATGAGTTTCTTATCAGAACATTCAGGTTGTTAGCAACTGATCCAGACCACTCCTACATATTTCTCATGATTCCCTATAGTGTAAGGTACTGTGCTATTATTTGATAATTTGCAACATGCTGGTACTTTCCCAGCTTCTGCATTTGCCTTCCATAAACATGATATAACAGGTATCTACAGAAAGACAAGAATGTCAGAGCACCAAAAAAAGATGCAATAAAATGGAAGACGGGATGTGAAGAACACCTCTCAAGGTGAAATAGGCATTACTTGCAGATTTCGATCACTAGAGAATAAAGCTAGGCTAAACCTAGTGACATTGCAAGCTAGTTAGCATACCCCATGCAGAGAAACATTGTTTTATAGGCTTTTATAGACTGGCTTATGATTAATAACACTCCAGGAATGGTACACTCCAGCTGACATGCACAACTCCAGCTTAAAAGATTACCTTTTTTTT
>NW_005060581.1:0-1302 GCF_000277835.1 Geospiza fortis
GAAGAGTGAATTCTGTTGCTTAAAGGCTGGTCCTGCTAGAATAGAAGGGATAATGCACTAATCAAATTTTGACAAGGTATTAAGGAGAAAAGATGGGAAAGCATTTTTGAGCTGCTTGCACTAAAGCTGGATGCCTGAAAAAATAAAGCAGTTCTTATGCATAAACATAATTTTGATTTAGTTGGCATTACCCAGGGATAAGTCATACATCTATAGCAGCCATAAACGTCAGTGCATGAAAGAATGGGCCTCACGCATGCTGGTGATGCCAAGAAATCAGGGAGACCACCTGTTCCAAGATGAAGTACAATATAAATAAATACAGATAGCTCATCTCGCCCAGCTGGTACCAGCACAGGTAGCACGTGTTGCATGTGATGCATGTGGACATGATTGTGTGACTGAAGCATGCGTGGCCTGACCTGCTTGTACAGGACAAAGAGAAGTAACAGAGGGAGTGATCATAGTAAAGGACTGTTTGGGGAGACTGCTTCAATGTGATCAGCCTTCAAAAAAAGGCTGGTTTTCAGGCTTTCAGGCAGGGAAGGACAGGTGATCCATGAATTGCACTCAGAAGTGGGCTCTGCTGCAGTCATGGTGGCAAAGATGGGGACATGAAAGTATTGGACTTGTCAGTCAGGGCTTGGCTTGTTGAGTCCTCTTCCTTTGTGCTGAGAGACAATACAGCCAAAGCAGAGAATGGAGACTGAAGAGAAATAAATAGGCAGGGAGCAGGGAATGACCAAAGGACAGAAAAATAACGAGAGTGAAAAGGTGAACAAGATGTTATTCTGTAGTACATGTTGGAGGTGATTTTGTCTTTCTCCTTTCAGCTGCTGTTGTCTGAGCCTGGCAGGAAGAACAGGACAAGGCTGGTAGCCTGCAAACGCTGACTTACAAGCTCTGGCAGGATTGACATCAATGTGTTAAGATGTCTCTTGCCTCCCCCAATTTTCTTTCTCTTACTATGTTTCCTTAATATGTTTGTTACACTTCGTAAGACTTTTGAAAACCTAAAGCCTTTAGTCGTGGAGGATTTGCACTGATGTAGGAAACACTTGTTCAAGGGCTAAGAGTGTGCAGCCCTTACCCAGCTTGGCTCCTGGCTTCTGGCCTGTCCCCAGCCTAGTACTGCATCCCTTTGGAATGCCCAGCCCTGCATCCTGCCATTGGGAATGCCCAGTTCCACATCCCTGTGCTGGGAATGCACAATTCATGAAGATGGGAATGCCCAGTTCCACATCCCGGTGCTGGCAATGCCCAGCTCCCATCCTGCCGCTGGGAATGCCCAGCTCCCATCCC
>NW_005060582.1:0-1302 GCF_000277835.1 Geospiza fortis
TTTTTTTTTTCCTGGAGACTGGCTACACGTACATGCACAGCTGTGAACTCCATCTGTTAGCTGAAATGCATGGCATATTTTTCAAGATATAAGACACTAGAGAAAGTACTTAACAACACAATGTTCCTTTTTCTTTTCATGCTATACTGCAAATAAATGCCAATAGTTAAGCTAATCATGAGCTTTTCCTAAGCAACTGTAAATTACATAAGTGTTCCTTCATATGCTTGTAAAGACATAAAAGTATTACTCAATCAGTGCATTTATAGAGTATCTTTTATGATACAGTGTGCATGTATAACCTTGTCTCACAAAAAGTGGTCAAGTCTAATTTTGAATGACTAAGGGGCTCTCATAAAACTGATTCAATACTGGGTCTTATTTTTTTACTGAAACAAGCATGTCTGCCATGTAATTCCTACTCACAATAATGAAGTAGAATTGCATTTGAGGAACAGAGCAACAGGGCTCAAACTATGAATTTCAAATAGCCATCAGTGCAGTTCCAGTAAAGTAATATGCAGAAGCAATTCTTGTTTTGAGAGGGTGAAAGAACATTAGACTAAGCCAATTACTAACAAAATATAGTTAAAGAAGAATGATCTGAAGTTAAAGGAAGAAGTGGTCTCCAATTTCAGCTCTATCATAGTCCATGTCATTTAGGTGAGTCATGTCTGCAGCTAAAAAATGAAGGTACCATCACTTTATCTTATACCACATGCTTTTCATTACATCAGAGGCTCATTGTCAGGAATAAGCTGTTGTCAATGAACAGCAAATCAATCACAGAAATCAGTTTTTGACACTCAAAAACTATTGAAACTGTTCTATATGGAAAACAAAAAAGGACCACAACAAAAGGATTTGCTGACTCAGCCTCTCAACATTTATATTTCTATGAACAACCTGCAAAAGCATATTATTGTCCAAAGCTGTGATTTACTCTCAGCAGGTGTAACAGCAGTTGACAGAGATTCTTAGTACTTTCTCCTCAGAATATAATGCTTCTTGTGCCCATTTGCCTCTCCTTTCCACATTTCTGATATCCTGTTAATGTAAGACTGCTTTGATCTTTGACCTGAGAGCAGAAACCTAGAAAGCTGGCACAACAGATGAAGCGATTTTTATACCTGAAACCTGCCCTTTTGACATTCAACACACTTTAGAGAAGAGACAGTATAAATCCCCTCACACCATGGTAGGGAAATGTATCCTGAGATTACCTTTCTGTACAGGAAAACACAGGCAAGTCACTTTGTCAGCACAGGGCAGTTTTTGCTACACTATAAAAGAAAAAAAAAA
>NW_005060583.1:0-1302 GCF_000277835.1 Geospiza fortis
TTGGCTGTCACAAATCACTATCTTATTTTCCGTTTGCCTCAGCATAGAACTCTGCTGAGGATCTGCTTCATGATATTGCCAGGCACCAATGTGAAACTGACTGGCCTGTAGCTCCCCAGGTGTTCCTTCCTTCCCTTTTAAAAAATGGGGCTTATGTTTCCCCTTTAACCAGTCATGGGGACTTCACTAGACTGCCATGACTTGTCAAATATGATGGATAATGGCTTAGTCATTCCTCAGCTAGTTCCCTCAAGACCTACAGGTACGTCTCATCAGGTCCAATGGACATGTGAATCTTCTCACTCCTCAGATGGCCTCAGACCAGACCTTCTCCTACAGCAGGGAGTTCTTCATGCTCCCAGTCCCTGCCTTTGCCCTCTGCAACTTGAGTAATGGGAATGCGTGTTAGCAAAGATGAAAGCAAAAAAAGTCATTGATTACCTCAGTTTTCTTCTCAGCTTTCCCAGGGAGTCAGGTCCACCATTTCCTTCCAGAAAGGGCCAACATTTTGCCTAGTTCTCCTTTTATTACTGGTGTAAATACAGAAGCCTTTCTTGTCGCCTCTGACATTCCTGGCCAGATTTAATTCTATCAGTACTTTGGCTTTCTTATCCTGATTCCTGGATGCTTGGACAATATCTCTATTTCTCACAGGATACCTGTCCTTTCTTCCACCTCATGTAGCCCTCCTTTTTGTGTTTGAGTTTCTCCAGGAGCTCCTTATTCAGCTCTGCATCCAGCTTTTGTCTGACTACCTCTTTGTTGGGATGCATTGCTCCTGATCTTGGAGGAGGTGATCCTTGAATATTAGCCAGCTTTCTTGGGCCTTTCTTCTCTCCAGGGCTTTATCCCACAACACTCTACCAAACAGCTTTCTGAAGAGATCAAAATCTGCTCTTCTGAAGTCCAGGTTAGTGGGCTTGTTGTGCACCATCCTTGCTTCCCTAAGGATCTTGAGCTCCACAATTTCATGGCCATTAAAGCCAAGGCTGTGCTTGAAGTTCACATTCCACACCACAAGTTCCAGCACCTCTTCTCATTGTCTCTTCTCTCACTTAGAGAAGGAAGTTATCAGCAACACAGTCCATGAAACTTCTGCATTGCTTATGCCATGTTGTGTTGTCTGTCCTACAGATACTGGTGTCATGGAAGTCCCCCACACGGATCAGAGCTTGTGAACATGAGGCTGCTCACATCTGTTTGTAGAGGGCCTCATTTGCTCAGTCTTCTTTGTTTGGTGGCCTGTAGCAGACCCCCAGTGCAATGTCACCTGTCCCTGCCCTCTCTTTAATCCTGACCCAT
>NW_005060584.1:0-1302 GCF_000277835.1 Geospiza fortis
CAGGAAAATTAGGTTCTTTTTTCTCTTCTTCCTCTGATGAATGAAATTTCAATAAGTATTGTCTTAGCTCCTTTTTGCCTGCCTTGTGTTTTCATGTTAACCATTTTCAATCACGGCCTACTATCTTATTTTTTCCTGTTTAATTCTCCTATTTGCATGCATCTTTGCATTCTTTCTTGAAGCACATTCTCTTTCTTAATCTCTGCCTTATATTGCCAGTTTATCTCCCCTTACCTATTTTCTGTGTGATATCTCTTAGAACATCCTTAACCTTTGTCCTTTTGTATCAGCATCTCCACAAACTGCTGCAAAGCACATTCAAAAATTGCAAAGGAAAGCACAATTCCTAAGGAACAGCAGGCAGGTATTTGTGAGAGTCCAGGAAGGACTGGAAAACAAGCTCTTCACTGTGGACCTGGTTCACCTCTGAAAAGTACCTGCTGGTGAAAATTTCTCTTTTGCATTGCTGCATGCTCGAGGGAAAGCCAAATCATCCCCCTTGTTGGCTCAGCTTTGAAGACAAGCAAGATCAGGTAACACCTCTTATAGCACAAACACAATAGCACCTGCCAGAATTACACTGCACCACATCTGTGTTTAACTTAGAAACTGCATTTATCTACAGAAATTTTAGGCCATACAAGACATGAAACAGGAAACAGCAAAATCAGAGATGATAGCTAGTAATCTTGTCCTTCCTTCCTAGCATTACAATGTTGAAAAACATGATTTTAACAGCAAGGTAGCAAAAACCCTCTATCTAAACATCTTAACTTAGCTTTCTAATTCTGACAAGCAAATGGAGGCTATGGTCTATTTGATCTCTAAAATGAAAAGGAGGAAAAAATACCTTTCCCAAGCAATCGGAAAATTCCTCCAGTTGTGGCAATAGAATACCCAGTTATCTGAAATACAAGAAGAATTTTCCCTTGATATAATTATGTATTTAAGATACATAATTAACCAGTTTGTAAACTGATGTCACAACTGAAGATCACACTCACTGAATTCATATCCTTGTTTTGATATACAGTTTAAATGGGAGCCCCGGTATGTCTTCTACAAATTCAAAATACCCTCAAGTCCTCTCAAGTACTTTATTTGAGAATTAAGGTCTGTAAATTCAATGTCATGAGTAATTAAAGACTGTTTGAAAAACCCCTGCACTCATCTACACAAGCTTATGTACATCAGCATACCTGTCACACAGAATTAATTCTGCCAGACTAGAACAGAAAACCCATAGTTATTGGCAAGTAGAAAACAGACAAACCTATAATCATTGATAAGTGAGAAAAAAAA
>NW_005060585.1:0-1302 GCF_000277835.1 Geospiza fortis
GAATAACTTGGCAACCACTGCTGTATAGATGTAGTAGAGATGCAGTTGAAAATTAATGTTCAGTAGTTTTTCATAGATTTCATTCTTAGAACTGTCTCTGCCATGCCATCTGTGAGTGACAATATGTTCTTCTCCAGGAAAACTCAAATAACCCTCTGCAGTGTGGAATTCTCTGGGCTGTGAAAGTCTGTACTGTTTTTTTTTGATAGCTCAAATGTAACTTGTGTTTTTCTAGCTGTACCACAACTGAAGAAGTTAAGCCCTGGATTAGCAGTGCAAAGTGACATGGTGAACCACCACAATCTCTGGTGTCTTCTCCTGCAATAAGCTGGGTTTAGAATGCTTTCTTTGGTGCCCATGTGTCAGGGGTTGGTAAAGAAAGGGGGAAGAAGCAGGGCAGCCTGCCCCCGAGGCAGTGACTGTACAGAGAGCCCATCTACTCTGTCTGCTGTAAGTGATAGGAGGGGCTGCTGTGTTCCAGGATTGCATTTAGGGGGACTGTGCAGTTCAGAGCCATGGTAAAAACAGTGTTTAACTTACTGTCAGCCAGTACTACACATGGTAGACTGTTCTTGGCTAAGATCTATTAGTTGTGAAGTATTTTACCTCTGTTACTTATGAAGTGGTTTTTGACTGTGGTATTTCAGGTTTTAAATACAATTCCAGCACTTGCTTTTAATGCTGCAGCTGAAAACCCTTTGTTCCCCCATTACCGATCTAGTACTTGCTTTGTACTTATGGTAAAGAACTTAGACTGCTCTCCTGTAGAGGCAGTCTTCATATCAGTCAGGCACTTAGGCTTTATGATACTTGCAGTGCGCTGTCACATTAAAAAGCATCCTTCAATTTACCAGTTTCATTTTGCAGCATACAGGAGTTACTCTGTACCATTGTGTGGGAAAAAGGGATTATGCTGCCTTCCCTTGTTGGCATTTAAGTAAAGAGTAAGATAACAGCAGCTGGCTCCAAAAAGCAATTGTGTTCTGCTACAAAGCTGTTTGAGCTAACATCAGTCTTGCCAGTGTATACAGGCTGCTTTTCACCTTGATCTCAATGTTTTTTCATGTCACTTGATGTGGTGTTACAAAGCACTGAGGTAGAGTTACACAGTGCTTCCCTTGTTTCATATAGATGGGCGAGTCCGATGTATGGGAGCTGAGGGGACTAAAGGTCTGTAATTTCCAGCAGTTGTTATGCAACTGTATCTTGCATTGTATCTTTATGCTCTTTGCTTAGTGATGCTCTTCTAGAAGTAGCTCTGGGAAATGGCAGGTAATAATCATCCCACATTTTGTAACTAAG
>NW_005060586.1:0-1302 GCF_000277835.1 Geospiza fortis
CCTTAAATATATTTAGCTGCTGCCTAGCAAACTACTTCCATATTTGGTTGTAACCTGGAAGGATTCTGTGGGTGTAAACCTCAGTGTGTCTGGGAGGAGGAGGAGCTCCCAGTTCTGAACATTGCTGCAAGCACACTGACTGCTGTGGTCAGTGCAAAAGGCTGTGCAACACCTCCTGCTCCCTTCCCCAGCCATTTCACAGCTCTTTGGAGTACTCCCTGTAAATGGAGAGGTGTAGGGATAGCCAGGGACCTTGAGGGACCTGTAGGTGTCTCCGTAGTCAAAGCCAAGTCTCATTTACCATTCCCCACATCTGCTTGTGGAATCTTCCCTCAGCAGCTTCCTGACATGCCAGGGTCTGGTGAATGGTGTGTTAAACTGCCTCTTTCTTGCTGTGCAGGCTGCCTCTAAACACCTATTCCAGACAAAGGAAGCTCCAAAGTCAGCGTCAGTGTGATGTCCCAGTGGGCACTGATCTCTTTGCTTCAGGGTGGAGGTACCTGTGTTCTCCAGACTCACCACCTGCTCAGGCCCCACTGGGGCACTGAATGAGAACGGCTGGGAATGGGAAGCATCCTTGCTGCCTTGCTCTTCCTCGTGGTCAGCTTTTCCTCATTTTTGTCCTGCTCATGCATTATATTCTGCAGTGTTACCCCATGTGGGATGAAAAAAAAGCCAGGGTCTATCAGCTACTTTTTTCCATCTGTCTTTCAGTTTCCTTATACAACAAAGCTCATGCATTGCTGCAAAAGGAAGACAGGAAGCACTGTTTGGCAGTGTGGAAACCCCATGTTAAGAGGTTCTCTGTATTCTCAGGGTGTCAGTCTTGGAGATTTCTTTATGGTGTCGTGTTAACAGAGTTGCTCTCAATTCCAGTCTCAAAAAATAAACACAGTTCCTTTTGATATGGATGCTTGTAAATTTGTAAAACATAGGCTTAAAATTTCTCTTCCAAAAAGCATTTTTTATTTAATATTTATTTATTCTAACTTTAAATCACAATTCCATTTCTGGGAAACACTGTAGTACAGTGTAAAAATTTTTGTTTGCTCACATGCTATTGCTCTTACTGTAGTTGGAGTACTGGAGTTTCTGAATCTTACTCCAGAAAACTCAGGAGTTTACTCCTGAATATTGTTTGAATATTGTTTGAACACAATCAACACCTAAATAACTGCAGAACTAAAATGTAACTACTGCTTTTCATGCAAAGGAATCTACGGTCTTTGTCTTTAGACATTGACTAATATATAAAGCCTCATTGCAGAAAGAAGTGACAGAAGGCTCACATTTTGTGCAGCC
>NW_005060587.1:0-636 GCF_000277835.1 Geospiza fortis
GTAAAATTGAGTAGTGTGGGAACAAAATCTGCGGTAATGTATGGAGGTCATAGAGCAGACATTTTTTTGGCAAGAAAATTACAGGGGCTCTCTAGGGAAAAAAATGGTTTTTGGGGAAAAGTCTGAAATATTTTGGGGAAGTGGGGCCGAGAAAATTTTGTGATAAAACCTGAGGTAATTTAAAGGGCTAGAAGGAACATTTTTGTATTGAAATCTAAGTTAATCTGCAATGGAATTAATCAAAGTAAAAAAGGAATTTCTATGGTATAGAACTTCTGAAAAACAAAATGTGTGTTAATCTGTAGAAGATATTTTGGAGGGAAAATCTGGAGAACTGTATGGGGGAAAGAACAAACATTTTTGGGATAAAATCTTAAGTGACCTATAGGACTTGGCTAGGGGATGATCTGGATGGAAAATCAGAGGCCCTCTTTTGGGGGCACGAAAGTGACTTTCTTGTCAGAAAACCTGAGGTAACCTAGCTAAAACACCTAGCTAAAAAATTAGTGCTTTCCGGATGGGTGAATTTGGGCTAATTTAGAGAGGAAAAATGAGCATATTTGAGGGAGACTGTTGTAACACAGCAATAGGATGCACCATCTCTGATAGACAGTCTGGCATAATTTAAAAGGGAAA
>NW_005060587.1:646-1302 GCF_000277835.1 Geospiza fortis
GTGGCATTTTTAGCTGAAAGCCTTGGAGTCTTTAGAAGGGTATTGTCCTGGGCATAGTGGGAGCTGCAGACAAAATCTCTTAGAAAAGCCTTCCTGATGAGTCCTGAGGTGCAAAATACTGCCCCATTGCTTGCTAAACTCCTCAGAGAAGGACCTGAGTGAAGGTAATACAGTCCTACCATCTGACTTTGTCACCAGTTTCTGCCTAAAAGATTTAATAGATATCAGTTAAGCTTTTTAAATATTCTTCCTCACAATAAAAAACTGCAAACATGTATTCACGTAAACTCATATAATTTATTAAGATAAAAACTATACAAAAGAATGTTAATGAGAAATATTTACTACAACATTAAGACACAATTAAAAGTTGTGTACTATAATACACAATCTGCAAGGAACATGGTTAAATTAAAGCTACAAAAACACCGTAAGTAATGGAAATTCATGTAACATAGCTATGCAAAAAGGGAGGAAAAATCTCAAGTACTAATATATGAGAGGGAACTGAGGGCTCTCTACAATCAAGTACGCATCATTACACACAGCAATCCAAAAATTATTATTATCTTGAAAAACCAACGGCTAGTAACTCAGGCTCCCTTGCTTGAAGTCAGGTGTTGGGGGTAGGGTGGCGGTTCCCTGCAGGCACAGGG
>NW_005060588.1:0-1302 GCF_000277835.1 Geospiza fortis
TTTTTTTCAAGTATCTGGTGAATAGGAACTATTGGCAATAACAATCTCAGTAGTTTTTAAGCCTCTCACTCATGTACCTCCCCCCTCCACACACACCTTGAACATACAGCTCGTGGCTCCTTCCTTTCTCCTTTTCCTCCTCCTCCCCTAGATCATTTTCTTTAGTCCCTTTTGTGTACAGTGGGAGCTATTTTCTCTTCCAGGCTGTCTTTCCAGAAGGAGAAGCCTCAGAGGGTGACATGTTCTGCTCCTGATGGTGTTTGTTGAGCTGGATGGTGACGTGGGTGAGCTGGTAGTTCTGCAACTGGAAAATATATGCAAGGCCACGATCACTCCACACACCCCTCTATGAGTAGCACCAGAAATGATTTATGAATCACATATTAGTCAATAGCCTCTTCAGCATTAAAGAAGGCACAATCTCCTAGCAGTTTTCAGGGACTGAAGGGCATTTTCTTGCATACCAAAGGGTCAACTGAGAAACAGTTTTTTAAATTCTGTGGTGTGACAGATCTTTAAACTCTGTACTGCTGACCTATATGTCCACATACTGGAATTGAGAGTATCCTTGTCAATTGTTTGGTACTAAGACTATTTTTCTAGATCACAATTTCTTCAAATTTAAAAACTTTTTTTTAATAGCACAATGCTGACTTTTTCCTTTCCATGCTCAGTACATCTTAAAACAGCATTTGACTTCTGAGATATCCAAAACTGACAGAGAGTTTAAATGCAAGACAAATGCAGTAAAAGCTGCTACAAATGGTTTTTATGGGCACATATAATTCAAGGGCCTTCTGGCTGCTATAATAGCTTTTTTCAATCAAACCTACAGCTTTTCTATATGTGGTAAACCACTGTGTAATGAAGATAACCTTGACAAAGTATTGGAATAATAAGGCAAGTTCTATCAAATTTGCATTCCTAAATTATTCAGAGACTGTAAAAACGTACATTGAAATATTTTGTGCTTCAGTAAAAGTGCCCCAGTGCCATTCCTTTTTTTTAGTGGATGCAATGGTTTCAAAACCACATTCTCAGGTGATTCTCTAATTTATACAGGACAAAGGCTTTTTGTCATTGTTTGTCACTGCAGAGTCTCCTGGTGACACTTTGGAGGTCAGACTTGGCAGCTGTCCCTGGCATATGAGTGCAGGTGAGCCTGCAGATCACAGCTGGGGTGCCAGGCTGTGTGTCTGTGCCTTGGAGCGCTGGATGCCAGCACAGGGACACCTCCTCCAGCACTGGCCTCTGCCCCCAGGGGTTCCTGCCTGTTGCAGTGGGATGTAATAGCCTGTTTCA
>NW_005060589.1:0-1302 GCF_000277835.1 Geospiza fortis
TGTGCTGAGGCAGCAGCTCATGGGTGAGTTTGACAAGGGAACACTGAGGGCTGATGTCATTCAGGCAAACCCTTGCTGGGAGTTTGTGGCTCTCATTTGTTTGCAGATGAGTTTAGATGATAGCAGGAACTGGCATTTTGCAAAGTGCTGTTTTGTCACCTGAAGCGAATGTAACAAGCAAAAATGCAAAATGTAAATATTCCTGGAAGGGCTGGAGGTTCACTCTGCTGATGGCATGGGAATGAGTATATGAAAATTAATTGCATGAGAAACCTACAGATTTGGCAAAGGAGTTGTGACAGTTGCTGGTGTTTCAGTTGCTTTCAGTTCATGCTGCATCTGAAGTGCAGCATGAATGGGCCCCTTTCAAAAATGTTGAATGTTGAGATCCTCAGTGGATGACTTTCAAGGGCTGCTTTATTAAATCCCACCTTTCTCTGCAATGGTCTGATTCAGGAGCCTCCTCGTGGCACAGAGGTGGCAGCAGGATATGTGAAAGCAGGATCTGGGCCCTATTTTGGGAAAACAATGTCATGCTGCTTATTTGCAGTCAGCCCCAAAACCTGGTGCTTTGCATCTGGAAAGTGAAGCACAAAGTACTTCAGAGGTTGTCCTTAGAGGCAAGAGGCAGTTCTGCTCTTTGGGATGTACTTGTGGCAAAAATGGGATTTACCAGAGCAACAAAAACATCAAAGGAGCCAGGGTAGGGCAGGGTAGGGCCCACCAGCAAGGGATGTGTCTGACAAGGCTGAATCAGTGCCTGCAGTGACAACCCTGACCCTGCAGCAGCTCAGAGTTCCCTACAAAGGGAAATTTGGTTTATCTGGCGCTGCTGAAGTACATCTGAAGGAGAAAGGACGGCACACTGGAGTGTTGCTTTGCTCAGTAACAAGTGAGGGGAAATGCCAGTTGTTTATCAGCAGTTTGGAAGTCTGACACTTGATGGATGGCCTGAGAGCACTGCCTGGGCTTCCCCTGCTCCTCAGAGAGGCTCTGACTTGGCTCTGGCATTTGCTTAAGTCACAGCAAAGGCTGGGAATTACAGGCTGGGTGTTTGCATGCAAAGGAAATGCTCTAAAGCTGCTCAGAGGAGCTACAAAAGGGCAAGGGAGCGTATTTCAAAGAGAATTGGAGCAGTAAAATTTGATTCACTTGGAACATCTGACTAGCAGATGGTAAGGAATAAACTGAAGACTGTGAAAACCGTGTGGGTGTGTCATGGGCACGAGTTCCCAGCAGGTGAAGTGTGGGACTGGTGTAGCACAAACCACAATCCCATCTCTGGAGCAGGAGCAGCCCTGA
>NW_005060590.1:0-1301 GCF_000277835.1 Geospiza fortis
ACCAAAGGTTACCAACAAAGCAAACGTTGGCACTTAAAACATCCCCTATTCTGATTAAGCAACTTCTCAGCCCAGAAACACAATCATTCCAAGAATTTTTATGGACGGCAAGCATTTCAGTGTGGCCAGCCATTCTCTTACATTCAATGTTAGATGGACAGCTTCTAAGAAGCTAAGGCTTCACAAACAGAGAAGAAAGGCTTCTGCTGGATTTTGTTGGGTTTATTTTAATTCTCTGCCAGGCAGGCCACTATATTCCAAGTCTGAAGTACTTGCACAGAGCTAGGCAGAACCCAAAAGCTTGGCAAAAACCTCTTTCAACCACTTATCTGAAATTACTGCTTTGATAGACACTTTCTCTCTCACATACCCATCATCTTCTATTGGTTCCTCTTCATCATTCCTTGCCAGTGGCTCAACAGAATTCTCTGATGCTCTGGAAAGATGAGGCTGCTGCTGGCTCTGCTCCCTGTCCTGAAATGGAGTAGAAATGGAGGCACTTAGGGACCACCTGAACTCCCTGCTTCCCTTTTTCAGTTCCCTAATTGGATTTGGGCTGGAGCCATTTCTTCCTCTCTTTCTCCCCCAAACTGGCAATTTCACCTGTGACAGCCTGAACACTGCTTAGCATGTGAACAGCTACTGAGGAGAAAAAACCCCATACCCAAACCTGCTCTTGTGTTTGGTGCACATGGAGCTGGGTCATGAAAATCTTGTTGTAAAATTTGAGGCCTTTTCTTGCAAAGGTTCAGGAACAGCCCTGTCAGGATAAAATGCCCATGCTGTTTGCTGCATGTTTCTGTTTTGCACAGCAGCAGTGGCATCCCAAATTTGAGCAGATACACTGCACTGTGGGCTGGATCCAAGCATATTCCTTTAAGATAGTAGGGGAAAAATGAAAAAATTCCCAATGTGGCACTTTTAAAGAATTCTTGGAATAAGAAACCAAATTAGTGCATACTCCAGTCAGCTGCAGTTGCATTTTACAGCTCAATGACAGAGGTACTTTAAACTGATGTTGCAGGTAAAAACACTTCTTGCTTGGGAAGTCAAAGACTTCCTGTGCTCTCCTTTAAATCACGGAAGCAACAACCTCTTTTAGGTTGTTCACCCACTCTCTGCAAGCACTTCTCAGGCATGCTGATGTGTTCATGAGTGTTTTTGGGGCTGACTGGGAACTGTGTCTAAAGTGATAAATCAGAGCCTTCTTTCAACCTTTGGGGCCAGACTACTCAGTAAGATTCCAGAAGACAGGCAAGAAAACTAATTTGAAAGCAAGATGGAGAGGAGTGTGCCCTTCA
>NW_005060591.1:0-1301 GCF_000277835.1 Geospiza fortis
TTTAACTATTGCTGCATATGAAACTGGCCAATAAAGGTTATGAAAATGCTTTCCAAATGATACTCCAGGGTTATAATCTGCATGTAGGCCTCCTACTAATAAACCTGATGAAAAATGCAAAAATAGCTATCTATCTAACCAAACAATGAAAAGGGAGGGGTACTGCTCCTATTCCTCTGAAAGAAGACTGAGGAAAATGGAAGATCTGCATGCTATTAGGAGTAGCCACAAATGTTTGTTAACATTTTGGATATTTACCTAACTAAAAGTTATGATATGACATCTTATCAAGCTGCCTGTCTAGCTTCCTTTGAATTCAGATATTTTCTATTACTGGCCACATGGCATTTCTTTGGAAGTCCAGTACTGGATTTAGATATCTGGCTTTGATTTATAAATTCTTCAACTGAGGTTTCTAGCTTTGCCTAGAGTTATTTCCACAAACAACTGACATAAGAAGAAACGGTTGGTTGTGCAGTATTTTAACCTGATGAATTATGTGTCCTTACATGCCAGTTGCTCACATACTACTGAAATCATTTGGGATGAGAAGCAAACAGCTCTAGTGAATGATGCAGAGCATCAGCAAAAGACATTATGATAGTCCTCAGAGCACCTTCTGGACCATTAGCAACCCAAATGATGCATGTAATGCATCCTCAGGAATTATAGATGACAACAAACAGAAACTTGCAATTATGCTACAGGGCAATGTTAGCCTGGAAAAGATCCTCAGAAAGCTTCATCCTGAAGCAGATAAGAACCTCACAAATCCTGCATGTGAGAAAGAATAGTCCCGTGCAACAGAGTATGTGGTACTTCATTCTGGCTGGAAAACAACTTTGCAGAAAAGGGTCATGAATTCGGGTGCAAGTGTCACTGTGTGCCTTTGGGGGAAGGAAGATCAGCAGCACATTGTCAGGCACTCATGAAAGCATGGTCAGCAGGTGAAGACAACTGATTCTTTCCCTGCATTCAGCTCCCATATCTAGCTGAAATTAAGAAGTGGTTATCTTATTGTTATCTTCAACAAAAAGAGGATGCTTATATCATAGAAAGAGGCAGACTTCTCAGATGGGAAGAGTGAAAGGCTGAGGGATAAAAAGCACAGGTTTCAGCCACAGAAATTTTGATTAGGCAATAAATAAGGGAAAAAATCACCATCAGGGTCATCAGACATTAAACAGGGATTCAAAGGGACTAAGAAATATCTGTTCTTTGACATAAGAAAAACTTCTTGGAAAAAGCTGTGGGAACCTGCTTCCAACATTTGCCCTGGTTGCACAGGAAGGTGAACCAAA
>NW_005060592.1:0-1301 GCF_000277835.1 Geospiza fortis
AGTTCCTTATGTTGACTTGTTTTTCACTGTAAGAAGGAGTGGCAATAGGAATGCTGGAGGACCCCACAAGATCCATTAATTTTAGCACTTGAAAAGGAAAAGAAAGGCAAAGGGTTGAAAAGGTGTTGTTCTGCATGCAGCATAGAGCAGAGGTGCTTAAAGTGTGGAAGAGAGGACGAGGATGATTTACAGCTGATGGTTGCTCTGTGGCAAAGAGCGGGTGGGGTGAATGATGAATTTCTGGGGAACATGGCTAGATGCATACGTAGGTCATGGGAGAGTGGACTGGAAATGGAGAGAAGGCTTTAGGGGATCATTTGGAAATCAACAAGCAAAAGAATTAGAACAATGGAGGAAAAATAACATTGGATGAGCAGTTTTACAGTATGTGGATGACATTCTGCTGGCAGCAGAGACCCAAAAACAATGCCTACAAATGACCATGAGTGTATTGAACTTTCTGGGACAGAGTGGTTACAGAGTAACTAAAAGAAAAGCTCACAGGAAAAACAACTGTGAACTATTTGGGCTTTGAGATCACTCAAGGGCAGAGAATTCTTGACGTTGACAGAAAGGAAGCAATCTGCCAAACTCCAGAACCGCAGAATATCTGAGAATTACGAGGCTTTCTGGGAGTGGTAAGGTGGTGCTGGTTGTGGATATTAAACTATAGACTTTTAGTGAAGCCCCTCTATGAAGCCCTAAAAAAAACAAAGGAAGGACAATTGGTGTGGACTCCTGAGTGCCAAACTGCCTTCTGAGAACTGAAGAAGGCATTAATGACAGCACCAGCTTCCTGACTAAACCAAGCCCTTTGAACTGTTTGTACATTAGAGGCAGCATTTAGTCCTGATGGAAAAACTGAGAACCTGGAGGAGACCTGTGGGCTGTTTCTCCAAACAGCTGGACAACGTGAGCAAAGGATGGCCAGGATGCCTGTGAGCAGTTGCTGCAAACTTTTTACTGATCCAAGAGGCCAGGAAGCCCATGACTGGACAGCACATAACTGTTTTTGTCCCTTGTAATATATGTTAGAAATAATTCATACTATAAAAGAATGTATTTTATAAAGATTGTGGAATCCAAATGAGTCTCTGACCACAAGCAGCCTGAGAGGCGGATGTCTATTCAAACTCCGAAATTCCTGGAGACGGTCAGATAACGATTGGCATTTAGCCCAAGAATAGACGCACCCAGTGCGATGATCACCATTATCCCGAGTCATCGGAAACCACCTAAGAGTGATCATCGTCCTGTGGATAACATCGATCAAAATAGCCGAAGTCGCCAGAAAGATACAT
>NW_005060593.1:0-1301 GCF_000277835.1 Geospiza fortis
TGTTTCTGCCTGGTTTCGAACTGAAACTGCCAGTCCTTCATGTGCCAGTTCCTTCCCTTTTGAATTTAGTAACTCCCTTTCTTCCTAAATTGTCAAAAAAGTGTGTACTACCCCAAAAGCATACTTTGAATCTGTATATATGGTTCCTTTCTCGTGTGCCAAATATTCCAGTGTTCTTTTTAGAGCATATAATTCACAACACTGAGCTGACCAATTTGAAGGTAATTTTCTTTTTTTGATGGTCTTCATCTTTTGCCCATCAATCAAGGCATATCCTGACATTTTTTCCCCTTGTATGCATCTGGATGAACCATCAACATCTATTCTTTCCCCTTCTGGGAGGGCTTGTTCTGCTAGATCTTCCTGAACTTTGGTATTGGATAATTTCTAAACAATTATGTGTTAAGTTACTTTTTGGTTCCCCATATAAAAATTGTGCTGGAGTCAAAATTTTTTTTACTTCTAGTGTCAAGTCACCACTGTCTATCAATATTGCTTCATATTTTAACATTCTAGAGTCTGTTAACCATTTTTTGGCTTTTTGATTTAACACATTTCAGTCCGGATGAGGTATACACAGTTATTTTACTTCCAAAAGTAAGTTTATGCCTGTCCTCTACCAAAATAGCAATAGCTGCTATAGCTTGAATACATACTGGGCAGTCAAGACTCACTGGATCCAACAATTTTGATAAATAAACTACTGGTCTTTTCACTCCTCCCCACTCCTAGACTAAAACTCCATGAGCTACTCCACCTTCCACATTCACATACAGGTAGAAGGGCTTTTCTAATGAGGGTAAGCTTAAAGCTGGTACTGAGACTAGTTTCAACTTCAGTTCTTCTAATTTATCATCATCTTCCCTGGTCCATTTTATATCATCTCTCTCTGTCAATTTTTCATATAAAAATTTTACTGCCTGTGTATACCCTTCAATCTACAATATCCCAATAATCCAAGCAGCCATCTAACTTCCTTCTTTGTAGAGAGAGGGGGAAGAGATTAAATCCCTGCAATCTTCTCAGGATTTAGCTTTCGTCTGCCTTTGCTTATTAAGTGACCAAGATATTTTACTTCTGATTGCACAAATTGTAGTTTCCCTTTTGATACTCTTAATTCTTTTCCCAGAGAATATTCAAAAGTTTTATAGTAGCCTCCTTAACTTCAACTTCAACTTCCCCTGATAATAAAAGATCATCCACATATTGGGTAATTTGTATTCCAGGAGGGGTGAGGAAAGTTTGTAATATTTCTCCTAAAGCTTGTCCAAATGGGTTTGGAGACTCAGTAAATCCCTGTG
>NW_005060594.1:0-1301 GCF_000277835.1 Geospiza fortis
CCAGGTAAAGTTTTCAAAAGTGAAAACTGAATTGTACATGTCTGCAAATTGGACTGACAGTTCCAGCCCTAGTAATCATTTGGGCGATATGTTTATTATTTTTATAGTCATTCAAGTATTCTTATTGAAGAAATTCTGGAATATCTTACTGTTTTTTTCTCTTAATTCAGTCTTGTTCTTCTAATACATCTTCAGTTCACACACATTTTCCTTCTATCTTAGTTTTCTTCCTTTGCTGTGTCTCTTCCTATCACTGTGTTTTTCCTTCAGCCCACCTCTGTTCCCTCTGCATTTTCTATTCTCCTACTAACCCAGGTTTTTTGGTACATACTGCATGCATGTGGCCATGGCATAATAGATGGCAATATGTGAAACCATATGGTGTGATAGAGACACTGTGTAGAACCATGTATTTATTTCTGTTGCATGTGTGTTTATTATAATATCATGAGGTCTCAAGTAGAAAACTACTTTAACCCAGACATGTTAAACTCAACTAGTTGTTCTTCTAGTTCTGGCATTATTCAGTTTTAATTGATGCAGACAGACTGGAAAGTGCCTAGATCAGAAGGGAACACCATTAAATATTTTCACCAGCAGTCTGGCTGACATAGTGCAGCAAGTCCATAATCCCAATCAATGAAATGACAAAACCACTGCTTTACCAAGCAGTGCTAGGCTTTAAGTATAACAGCTTTTATGCCTTATATCTCTTTTCATTCCACCTTGTGATCTTTTTTCTGGTGGTCACCACATGGACTCTAATTAGAAAAGTCTTCTAAGGCAATTGTTTTATCTGCATTTTTCCAGGAAAAAGCTGATGTCATGGCCCTTCTGAAATAATGCAGGATTGAGAAACTAAGAGGAAGATGATCAAGACTATTGCATTAGATTGACTCAATCTATTTATTTTAATCAATGCATGTACTGTTTGTGCGTATTCTTCCTAAGTCATCAACAGCTGAAGCTAGTTCAGTCTATTATCTGTGGTTAATTAATTTCAGATTATTGGTCTACTTTAACTAAATCAGTACAACCAAGTCAGAGTAAAGAGTTTGAATGGGTAGATACAAAGCTTGGCCAGCTGTCCTCTTCTATGGAGTGTGAGGATCATTGCTGAGATTCTGAAGGTAAATAAATGCATAAAGAAGTAATCTTTTCCCATTTAGACCTTGAGGAAAGTTACATTGATCAAAATGGAACGAATGCCAGCAAAATCAACAACGGATGCAGACAATTGTGCAAAGACAGCCCTTCTCAGTCGTTGGCTTTGGGAACAGGTAGCTCAAACTAAGTTTTTT
>NW_005060595.1:0-1301 GCF_000277835.1 Geospiza fortis
GGTAACAAGGCCCTTATTTTATAAGGCCTTACCTATATGAAACAAAATAACAAAATGGAAAGCCTGAAAATAAAATTAAAAAAAAAAATCTTGCTATAGAGGATCTTTCTGCTCAGGTCACAAACACATGTTACATCCTCAATAAAAGTGACAATAACTATCTGTTAACCTCATACAGAAACAAAACAAGCAGGATAGTCAATATTAATTGCTGAAATACAACATTCCAATGCAAAACTAAAGACTGTACAACAATTAAATGATACCACTGATGATAAACTGCATAGAGATGTGGGGAGCCATGAGCTCCTGGATTTTAACATCAGTTGTGAGAGTTGGTTAGGTGACCTTGGCCAGTCACTTGCCCCCGATTGCTCCACAGATGCACACAGAAATTGGGAGTAACATTTACAGATTTGGGTACACAGCAGTGTGCAGCTGATCCTCTGTCCACTGCTGTAGAAGTGCAGCTGATAAATCCTTGTATTAGATAGTGACCAAGTAAGGATTCATATGTACCATAAGTCACAATTTTCAGAAGCGTGGGGTCACTCAGGAAGGATCGGGAATCCCTGGCAAAACCAGATGAGAACTTGCAGGGCTCTGGCTCACGAATGTGGGGTGAGCAGAGGACAGAGCTCATGGAGAGCACAGGGGCACTGCAGGGCTCATCCCAAATCAGTGGGCAACAATCCCATCTTTGGCTGCTTTAAAAGATGCAGGAGAAGCAAAAGATTTTCTAAATGGATGCTAGGGAGGCAAAAAGGGAGGAGAAGAAAATCAGTGAATACTTCATAATTATAATAGCAAATCATAAAAGTTCAGAATCTGTGAAACTACCATGAGTTCCTATTTAGAAAACTTAATGTTGGGAATTGAGATTTAGTCCACAACATCTATTTGGCTTGATAATTATGCTCCAAATAAATGTTATCAAGATGTAGTTACTAAATTAAATTTCTTATTTTGTAATCTAGTTTCATGGAAAATAAACCCAGACATCCTAAAACTGTTCCAATTAATTAAAATTTTATAGGAAGAAGTTTGATTTATGCCATGCAAGGTATCTTGATGTTTTGTGAATTGGCTGAATTGTTCTATTGTCACATGTTAGATCAACTTTTTGTTTAATATTAGTTGCTGATGAAAGCAGAACACTCTCAAATGCATCTTTCTTCCTCCCAACTAACTTGAGGATATATCACATACTTCAGACTGATAACTAAATATTGTTTTCAAGGACCAAGTTAAACACTGCTTTAGAATACACAGAGATGAAAGATTAGGACAATATTTTTTTT
>NW_005060596.1:0-1300 GCF_000277835.1 Geospiza fortis
GACTGCTTTAGGAATACAATGGAACCTTCATACTCCCTGGTACCCCCAGAGTTCGGGCCAGGTTGAAAGAATGAATGGTGAAATAAAGAAACACCTCCCAAAGCTGCTGATAGAAACTAAGATGCTGTGGGTATGGCTCTTGCCAGTGGCTTTGGCAAGAATAAGGGCCAGACCCAGGGGAGATATTCAGTTATCTCCCTTTGAACTGATGTTTGGAATTCCTTACCCTTGTAATTCTCAGCCTAGTGGGGGGGTGTCGCTATAGAGCCCCATACGGCGCAAAGCACCAGGACTCACTCAGAAGGCTTGTGTAGACTATTTGTTGAAGCAACTTGTTGCTTTTATAGTTTTACAGGATGCTTACACTTACTTAACAAACACATACACTGCCCATTGGTTATAAAAAAGAAACAAAACTTTCAGTAGGTGAAAGGAACCACGCCACTGTGTAAGCCAACCTAAGTCCACATCTTTTTGCTTTCTCTCTTTCATCGCGTTGTCATGGTGATAGCCTTGGTAAATTCCTTGAGAGAGATATGAGGCTTCCCTTATCTTCAAGAAGCCTTTGCTGGCTCACAAGAACAGCACAGAAATGTTTTTCCCACAATTCTCCTTTTTGTATTTGACCCACAAACACAACTGCTAAGGACTTCTGCAGGGCCCTTGCAAAAATCCAAGCAGACAGAGGATCCGTTCTTCATTCACTTACAGATAACCAACTTCTACCCAATCCACAACCCACACCCTCACAATCTTAACATTCATATACAAACAAGGCACATAGAAAATGGATCTTCAAATACTGCTATAGACCTCGCAATTTCCAGATGACACATTTGTAGCAGAATGACACCTTCACCTATAGACAAATAAATTTCTCCCACACAGAGTCAGAGACCAAGTCATCTGCCTAGAAACCACTTAGAACCAAGTAGCATCCACTTAATTTTACAACTGGTTGCTGCTATCGTAACGGGCAACCAACCTTTTTGCTCAAAGTGTGGTCTCCAGCTACTAATATAACCCCTACGCAAAGGCAACACTTCTCCCTTAGGTACATCAAATTCCCCTATTTTGGGACTGCCGGTGCCCTGCAAAAGGAAATGGTACAAGACACATTTCTCAGTACTACCAACCTCTCTGCAAGAGACTTCAAAGAACAGATTTTCAGCATATGTCAATAACTCCCTTTACTTTACCTTGAACTACCATCTTTATCACACATTCTTTGAGGGTCCATGCTTCCATACACCTAATAACCAATGGAATTACCTACTCATTTTGCTTCAGCTGTGGAACC
>NW_005060597.1:0-1300 GCF_000277835.1 Geospiza fortis
ACAGACAAGTTCCTGTGTTAAACATTCTCCTGAATTCTACAGTACTTTTACTGCCACTAGGATTATAAAAAAGATATTTGTTCATGTGCAGAGAGCCTCAGTATTGTAAGATATTTGTGCTATGCTTCATAGGTACTAAGAGATGGATAATAACAATCTAGCAAAGTTGCTATTTAAACGAAGAGATCACACTGCTATTTAACAAAGAGGTGCAACTAAAATTTCCAATGAGGAAATAAAGCCAGTGTTTGATTAATGACAACACTGATCCATATCAGTAAGAAATGTCATTAAAAGAAGCTGTACTGTAGTGATTGTAGGGGTAAGAAAGGGAAAGGTAAATATAATTAAAAGAAAAAATAAAATTCCAAATGTCAGTCTGCCTTTCACTTAGAACAGAATAAGTAGTCTTGTAAACTAAAAGGAGAAATACTCATCTAAAAACAAAGGAAGATCCTCCCAGCAAAGCTGATGCTAAGTTGTGTTTTATTAAAGTGGTTCTAGTGGCCTTTTGTTAAACTTAGAACAGGAAATGGATGTAAGTATAGTCATACAACAGAATTCAACCTAAACAATGAGCAGTGTTTTAGAATTGAAGCACCATTCCTTTCATCTGATAAATATTTAAAGACACAACAGAAGGGACCTGACAGCCTACCAAAACACACATCCAAACACAGTGCCACAGAATTCCTGAGAACTGCAAAAGGCATGTACCAAAATACACGGAGCACTGAAATAAAAGCCTGGGACCAGCATAAAACGACATCTATTCTCATTCAGAAGCAACAAACCGTGTTATCTACAGGTCTGCAGGCCTAAAACCAAAGAAATTGCCAATGTTCCTGTCTGGCCACAGTCTTTGCATCAGATCTGCAGGCCTGTAGCACTAGAGCTCATCAGTCATATTTTCTCTAAGCTGGTCTTTGGCTTTTGTTTAGCTCTCTTACAATAGCAATTTTTTAACAACCAGTAACATAACCTGATCTGTTTTACATTTAACTTAGCTGTGTGAATGCATAGGCTAGGGTTTACCAGTATAACAATTCTGATATATTTCTGTACCTATCATACCTATTCTACAGAGAATAAAGTGGTATTTTATAAAAATGTAGAGTAGAGGACCACAACCATGGGATGACAGCAGAGGTGTTAAATTTTCAGGCACAAGCTGACATCAGAGGAAGCAGGACTATAAGTAACTCACTATGTCAATTGCTAGTTGTTAAAAGAAAGTAACTCCAGGGCCTGGCTAAAGCTGATTTTAGAGACTAAAGGGAAAAAAAAAACCCAAAACAAA
>NW_005060598.1:0-1300 GCF_000277835.1 Geospiza fortis
TTTGTTTGATTGTTTGTTTGGTTTTTTCCTTTGGTTTTAGTTGCCCATTTTTGAACCAAAAAGCACTGAGAAAACAAAATATCCTGTATTGCAAAACATATAAAGAGGCAAAATTCACACCCCAATGAGGCAAGGAATAAAGATGGGAAAGCCAAACTGGCTGGTATTTAGACATTCTACAGCTATTCTAGTAAAGCAACATGTTTATGGTATCGCAGCAACAGAATGACCCACATCCATATTAATGAATTCTTACAACCTACCAAATATGAGAACCTCTGGAAGAAACCCAGTGAGTCTCATCCCTGTCCTTCCTCGACTCTTGCACTGTGAACTGGAAATGTTTTGGAAAAGGCAGGTTGCACAAATCAAAACATGTCATATACTGTAATCTTTTGATACTACAGAAAGTCAAATTCCAAGGCTTGAGCATTGGACACAATACCAATACAGCCTATTCATGAAGTCATTGGAAATCACACACAGTGCAAATGAAATACACCCAGTTGCAACTGGGACCCAGTTGTGTCCCAGTCACCCAAGAAAGGCGAGTATCAGCATGGTTTTAGCTGCTGAAGCAGCACAGACAAGACATGATCCTCCATATGGATTCTGTCTGCTTGTTTCCAGGTATTTTCTCTTTCAGGTCTGAGAAGCAGGGTTGTTGCAAACTTTAAAACTAACTCATCATCTCTATATGAGTGACAATTAGAACACTTACCATGTGGGTGTAAGCATGAATGTATATTGGTTTTCTTCTTATTTATATTCTTGTCTTTTTCTGTTATAAAATGAATGCCAATGAAACAGCAACTGGGGAATGTTAATGTGGGCACTGAAACATTAACTTCTCTGAGATATTTTTGTGATCTTAATTGTAAAGTCTTTCATAACATTGACAAAGTTTTACTCTCTATTGATTTTATTGCTATACTAAACTCTTCATTATGTGAATTTGTGAATCACAAGAGTCAATCATAATTATGCATGGCCCAATATAATTGAAATCAAAACAATGGATCAATTCATGCTGTAGAGTGTTTTACTTCTAGCAATCTCTGTGAGGCAATCAACCAAAAATTAGATCTGTATATTAGTGTTTTATTTATTTAAGTATTAAGCAATAGTTAGCAAACCTCCAGAGGTCCTCTTCATGTAAGTTCACATCAGCAGACTAACTCATATCAGGATTTTAAACTCATATCCCCAAAACTCCTAAGAATTATACTCAAAAGCACAAGGCCAGGCAGTCTTTTCATTACAACTAAAAATGAAAAACCCAAAACAAAACCAAAAAAAC
>NW_005060599.1:0-1300 GCF_000277835.1 Geospiza fortis
TAAAGACAGTATCACAGGTTCAGAAATTCCTGAAATAGTTTCTCTGCCTGTCTTGTTTGGGTTTTTTTAATCAAGGTCTGTTAAAGCCCACGGATAGGCTTTTCCATAGCCTGGATGTACTAATTGCAAATATTACATAATGTCTTTGTGTTTTCTTTCATAAGTCTGTCTTTACTGGCTGTGTCCCTTTTTAAATGAGTTAGTTGAAGAAACCTGTATTTTTTCCTTATTTCAGGCTGTAGAGGAGCACAAGTTGAAGAAATATGGAGCTTGGAGCCAGAGAACTTTGAAAAATTGAAGTA
The DNA here is from genome assembly GCF_000277835.1 of Geospiza fortis. NCBI lineage: Eukaryota > Metazoa > Chordata > Aves > Passeriformes > Thraupidae > Geospiza > Geospiza fortis. Next base: position 303 of record NW_005060599.1, read on the forward strand.
AGGCACATGGTTTTTATTCACATTTGTCTAAAGTCCCTGAAAGAATGTGTACTAAACTCAGGTGTATTTTTGGTGGATCTGTTGTTTGGGGCATTTTGTGTTTGTGTTTTTTCCTTTAGTTTCTACAGAAGTTGGGTAGGATTTTGATTTAATGGAATACCTGGCAGTTAAATTGCTTTTCATTAATGCTTTGGTACTTAATCTAGCTTAATCAGGTTTTGAAAGAAATGCTGATAGTAGCTAGAATGTGGAAGTGGATTTGTAATGATTTTTCCATTTGCTTGCCTTACAGCTTTTAACAAATTCTTGGGTGAATTTCTGTTCCTTGCTTTATCTCCCTCTCTCCTCACATCCCATGATGTTGCCTCTGTTGTCTTAAATTATTTTCCAGTACTTAGATACCTTTGTAACTCATTTTTCCTGCAGAACCACTTCCATATGGATGTGAAGGCAAATAGGCTTTTTGTAACTGATAATGACTGGTGTCATGTGGAACAATTTTGCCCTTATTAAGCAACATTAATTCTTTTAACATTTTGTCCATGTGTAAACATGCTGTTATCCATGTTTACATACAGGATTTTAAGAGGAAAATATCATTTAACCTGGATCATACTCTTGTATCTTGTGCAAATATCCCATACTTGTAGGATTAATTTTTCAAAACATGCAGGAATTGGTACAGAGGATGTATTTCTGGAATTTTTGACTGAAGATATTTCACCAGCAACACCTGAGTGGCAGAAAAGTTGCCTATGAATTGGTTTATTTGCTGTCTGCACTATCAGAGCATTTACCTGTTTTTTCATTAAGTGACAGCTTTGCATATCCTGGGAGATGTTTGTCTTTCCACTCCTGAGGGAAGGCCAGCTTCCATCCTCCCTTCCCATTTACACCTGCAATATTTTACACAATGTATAAACACTGGGAGTGAAAGGATATAGAAGCATCTTTGTTTTCTAAACAGCAGCTCTGTAGGCACACAGTTTGTGATAATT
>NW_005060600.1:0-1299 GCF_000277835.1 Geospiza fortis
GGTGTACTATTCTCTATATAAAACAATCTAAGAGTTAAGACCTTGCTATTTATATTTGTCAAAATAAAGACTGGTTACAAACCCTTAACACACCGCTATGTGTGTCTGTGTATGTATACATCTGTATCTATGGCCAGTCAAGACAGATACGTCTTAATCATGAATTCAAACACTAACAAGATGACTATATAAAACAACATGAAAAACATTATTAGAAATGAAATACAGCATGTTATGACATGCACTGGGAATAAAGATGATGTCCTGTGGAGTAAGTGATTTACTGGGCTCTACCAATTAATTTCTATTATGATAATATCCTATAATGGTGATAGCCTAGTACTCTGAGTATACTGTGTCTGGAAAGCTAAAAAACTTATAAGAACTTGCTAATTTTTTAACAGGATGAGATGATAATGTAACTTTACTGGCACCAATATTGATCTGCACTTCATTATGCTAAAATGCACAAGCTACTTTTTGGTTCACACGCCTTCTGAATCACTGAAAGGGTGATTTTTCTCTTAAATTTTTTTTTTATGAGAGTTAATATCAAAGACCAGAAATGTAAGGGTGAGCAGAAGTCCTCTTCTCCTTCTTGTGGTACATGCAACACAGCCAGTATTAGCATTTAAGATTAAATTTTCAACAGTGCATAAGGCTGTACCTCTAAGTGCCTAGCACCCACATTTGGGTCAGGTTTTTCAAGATGCCAGCAGTCTATTAAGCAGATGCACAGAGACCGGATTTTCAAATGTGCTGACGTATTCTGACACTCCAGTTCCTTACGTTAGGTCTTAGATGGGAACTGAGCTTCTCTTGTAACTCTGGTCTCAGTTGTGACTCCTAAACTCATCTGCAACATTTGGCCTGGAGGCCCAATTTAGTCCTTACTGATTAGGCAATTTCAAAAAGCTGCTCACCTGCGACTCCCTGCTTAGTATTACCCCAATCAATACATGGGAACACGTCCTAGCACAGAGGAGGTGAGCAGCTCATCTTTTCCATGCCGGAGCGTTCCTGTGCGCGTGCCTGCGCTCGTGTACACTTCAAGCATATTTTGTAAATATTTCACCTTCCCTTACACATGAGGAAGTAATTGGTACATGCATGTTTTGGAAACCATTCAAAGTTGATTTTCTGCGTGGGTAAACAAAGTGCTCATTGGTGCCAGCTCTCCTCGTTTGGGCGGTGCGAGGCAGAGCGCGGGGCAGCGCGTCCCGCGGCTCCCAGGTACCTCCTGGCTGCTGCCTGTGCACAGAAGGCAGGGAAAGAAGGGAGGAACTCGTGCTACCGGCA
>NW_005060601.1:0-1299 GCF_000277835.1 Geospiza fortis
TTTTTTTTTGCATTATCTTCTCTGCAGAAGTCAGCATTACCATCATAATTTTTGCCCCCATTTGAATTTTTGCATGGCCCTGTTATGCCATTTCTTTCCTTTTCTTGATAAAATAAAGAGACCAAGTTGCTCTTTGAAGGAAAAGCCAGGCAAGGGTTAGCCCCCATAACTGTTTCTTCAGCCTGGGTGAGGTAGGGACAAATCTTTTTCAGAGTCATATCTTCCCTGGGGAGAGTCCACATTATTCATCCTTTCCTCTTCATAGGTCCTCTGACAGCCTTATCAGTAAGAATTTCTTCCAGGTCACTGCACAATAAGCACAAGAGAGAGTCTTATTTAAGACTCCACTAGAAGCAGACCATGCTAAAAATAATCCTGCATTCTAATTGCTGGATAGGAACAATCTACTGACCAACAATTGCTCCATCTGATCTGTGCCATGTTGATTTCTTATTAAAATGTTAAATATCTTACAGGAGTAAGATAGGGATGTGAGAAAACTCCTGAGGGCTGATATCAGTGTCCATTCAGCCCAGGAGTGTGTCTTTAAGAGAGGCTGATGTTATTTCAACACCTATTGGAGATTAAGCTCTATTGTTTTTCTCGGGTTATAACCTCACATTAAATTGATGATATTTCTTTTCCATAGATTTATAGCCTTGTTTTGGCTCATCTTTAACTACAGATGCTGCATGACTTTGACTGGAGCTGACACGCATCTTTTAGTGCCAGAGTCAGCCAGGTGTGGCTACACACCCATAGCTTCTTCCAGCAATAAAAGCAAATTATATCCAACTGGGCACAACTGGACACACAATATCAGAGCAAGTAAAAGGAAAGAGTATTTCAGCTGTTCCTTTCCATCACCCCTTAATTTCCTTCAAGCTGATATGATGTGTTGATTCCAGGAGATGGCAAAGGACAGGATGAAAATTTACATCCCTTTTGAGGGCATGAAATAAGGAAGCAATTTTTGTCATGAGGAGCCATGCAGGTACTTGAAGGGCCTTGTGAGTAGTTAGAAATGCTGTTTGCTAAATGCCATCTCTGTTTCCAAGTCAGTATAGACAGAAGCACAGTCAGAAGGGGATAATGGCAAAGATCTCCTCCTGGGCAGCACCTATGTGGAAGGGCTTAGAGGAAAACTGCTGCCTTCCTGTTTGGAGGAGAGACCACTGCTGTTCTGAGGTTAAATTACCCCGTAATTGTGCTCTGCACCCTCCAAATACATCAAAAGTTCTACCATGGAGATTTATTGTTTTGGGGTTTTGTTTGGTTTGGGGTGTTTTGTTTTGTTGG
>NW_005060602.1:0-1299 GCF_000277835.1 Geospiza fortis
AAAAAATTTTAAAGGAAAGTCCTTCAAACTGACCATATTAAATCCATCAGATTACTCTGCTGAGAGTTAGTACTACCATCTCTCTCCTTCAGGTAATTTCTAGTCATGTTCTTTGTAAACTCTTAAAAAGTGGTTTGTGTATATTTACTTTTTTTTCCACTATAATTCACTTGAACGACATAAGTTTATCCAAACAGTTACACACTATTTAGATAAGCTTTCAAGTTGGAGATAGCTTAAATGATCTTTTCCAAATGCTACAAAAGACCCACAGGCCAGAGTGCACGGGTGTTTTTTTGCTTACGGGAGGTAACACATCAGACACAAAGTAGTAGCAGTTATACATCCAGCCAAAAGAAGAACACATGGTGCCAACACATGCATCTGAAGCAATGCGCAAGAGTCTGTAAGATAAATCTGGCGTCAAAACAGCATTGTGCAAGTAGATTTTCTTCCCATTTGTAATTGCAGTAGCACCTGCAGTGCTGATGTACTTCTGCACTCATGAGCACGTCCATAGTATTCTCACCCATGTCCCTGGCTCCATCTTGCTCTTTACTGATACCATCTTGCTTTCAGCACCTCCAAAGCCAATCACACAAATTCAAAAATATAAAATACAGTGTTCTTGACACTGTACTTTGACCTTTCCATTTGGTATCCACATGCCAGAATTTTGGTTCATATTTCAAGCTTCTCTTTCTACCCTAAGAGGCAGATATTTTCCTAAGTAAAAGGAGAGTTTCTTAAGTAATCACTTTACATCAAAAGCTGAAGCTGTAAGAAAAAGCACTTCATACTGAGTTTTGTCAACACCTCAGTTTTACAGATTATTTGTTTTAAATGGTCACCACCTCTCTTCCAACACACCCTGATTTCACTCTTTTCACTCAACATTTTTGACTGCTTCTTGTAAATGTTTAAAACTACTGCAATAAAACCATCTACTATATTGGTTTAGCCCTGGTTCATAGACATCTTCCTATGATAATTCTCATCCCTTCTACAAAACAAAATCCTGAGGATAATAAAATCAGGGTAGTATAGAGAAAAGCTGATCTTGCATTCATTTGTGTACATGGTGACTTCAGTATTTTTAATGAACACATTTTTGTATCAATTACCAATAAACAATACATGCTTAAAGCTGCAGTTTAAAAATTAGATTGCAGGCATGTGTGCATACCATGGAATGGTTTCAGTGGAAAAGGACATTCAAGACCTTCTCAAGCATCCAGCCCCAGCCTCCCAGCCATGGGCAGAGACATGTTCCACTCGACCAGGCTGCTCCAAGCCCCA
>NW_005060603.1:0-1299 GCF_000277835.1 Geospiza fortis
TGCTCTTTAATATCTTTATCAATGACACACAGTGAGATCAAGTGCCCCCTCAGAAAGTTTGCAGGTGACACAGAGCTGAGCAGTGCACATGACACAACAGAAGTGAGGGCTGCCATCCAGGGAGACCTGCACAATTTTGAGAAGTGGGTCCATGAGAATCTCACAAAGCTGAACAAGTCCAACGGCTTTTCTTCTTTATCAGATCTAGAACAATTCAGCATGATTTCTTGGATTTCCTGTATATTTTGATCTGAATAGAATTTTGGCTGTACTAGTCTTGATATACTAGTCTTGAACCCACAATGCACAGGACTAGTGATGTGTGTTTTTAAACACATAGGCTTTCTAGATAACTGAAATGAGGCTGTTGAACACAGGAAATATCAAGTCCTTTGCTTTTGTACACTGAAGATCAAATGCAAGATAGTTGCTAAATCAATGTGTGTGTGCAGAATTTATTTGCTGAGGATTTTCTTCTGACCAGACTTCTGCCTGACCAAAACCCTAAATTTTTTCCTTTCAACACAAAAGAAATTTTAAGGTGCAGAAGAAAATGTATTTGGGGAAAAATGGATTAAAGAAATCCTACCTGTGAGTTCTTCCCCTGAAACCCTGCTATTGTCACTACTATTGGTTTGGAGAGTGACAGAAATATATTCAGAAAGCATTTCAGTTTAAACTACTTGTGCTCTTATTCTGGTACTTAGAGTGGCAAAAAGGACAAACTTACCATGTGGTCAGACAGCATGCCTCCATGACAGAAAAGTTTTGGGGGAATTTGGAGCCTTAAGGTATCACAGCAAATACTGACTGATGAAAGAATGCAGTTTCACTGTGTGGTGTAGCTTTAAAATCATAAATGTGTTTTATGTCAAGAAGTATGCATGAATTCATCCTGATCTTTTCAATTAATTTGTGCCATTAGCAGAGACTCAGACATGCTCCTACAAAAGGATGGTGATGAGGGACTGGGAATAGTTGCTGCATAACTGTGACTGAGTGGTGTTTTAACATCAATGCTGCAAACGTTGAGCCAGATGTACTCAAGGCCTTGCCTGTGGCTTGATGACACATACCCTTTTCACAACAATCGGTGGATTTGTGGTAACAATCAAAAGGCATTTAAAATGCTTGGAATGTGGTTTGGAAACCCGCCTTGGCATCTCGCTTTTCATGTCTTAGCATAAATGCCTCAACTGTTTTTATTGTTCTGCAACTGCTCATTTATTTTGAAAGAAGGAGTTTGGCCTGCAGTATTTGCATTCAACAATACTTGAAACAAAACATTAAAGTATTTTT
>NW_005060604.1:0-1299 GCF_000277835.1 Geospiza fortis
CCTCCAGCCAAGTTTTTCATCACTACATAAAATTAGGTCCAAAAGTTTATTTTTTTACAGATAGATTTAAGAACAAGTGGCTAAGCATTTGCAAACATGCACCATTTTCAGGTTTATTTTCCCCTCTTGCTGAGCACAATAAAAAAAATCTAATTTAGCAATTAAAAAATGAATTCTGAAGATCATATTAAGATAACAGAAAGAAATTATGGAAGTTTGTCATCACAGTTAGGTTGGTCTGCATAATGGCATTAAGTCATTTTTAGTTCACAGCCTTCCTCAGACAGCAGACTCAGAGAGTGGGTTGGAAGGAAGTGACAAGGACCATTGACTTCAACTCTTAAAATTGCTTATTCTTCTTGTAACTGGAATGAAGGTCTTACACTGATTTTCTATGATTGTATATGGTAGAAAACATCTCATTGCTGTTACACTTTGCAAACCTTTCTGAAAACAATGTCAGTGTGGGCTTCACAAAGGGAATTAAGATAAAGACACACATACAGACACACAGACAGAAACACTAGTACTGCTTCACTTTGTATCCAACCTTCCACCGTGTCGTAACTTGACCTGGCATTACAAAATTAGTTTTAAGCATGAAAGAAAAATTTATTAAACATCAAGGTGCTTCTGATGCAAGAAAACTGATTTAGAGGAAAAGTTAAATCTACTCAAAGTCACAACATAAAGTCACTGTTTTGGAGCACAAGAACCAGCCTACACATAACAGGGGCTCAGGTGTGATCTCTCTGCAACAGGCAATCCCAAAATGAGGACACCAGTAGCCAATTTAAACTTAACTGTGCCCAAATTTTTTACACATGAAACACCTGCCAAATACATCCTTCTGAACATACTCTGAAGTCTGAAACAGCCTCAAGAACCTGTTGCCAAAAAACCACTCAGGTTCAAGAGCTTGGCTGCAAAGTACAAAGGCCAACATTTATATAAACTAGCACTTTCACAATAATGACAGGACATACCCATGCAGGCAGAGTGAAAGAGAGGGACCCTATGTGCCAACTGCAGTGGAATGTTTACAGAAAGGCTGTGAGGTTGCTGAGCAACAGCCCCTCCCCAAAGTTCCAGCCTTGGCCACGCCCAGTCCTGGTGTGACTCTACTATAGAAAGTCCCACTTGCAGCCTGGAACTCGGCAATTACAGAATCATGGAACGGTTTGGGTTGGTGAGAACCTTTAAAGATCATTTGATTTCAACCCCTCTGCCATGACCAGGGACCCCTTTCACTAGGCCAAGTGGCCTACAACAGGGCATCCAGAACTTCTCTGGGCAGCC
>NW_005060605.1:0-1299 GCF_000277835.1 Geospiza fortis
TTTTTTTGTCATTGGTACTTCTTTGGATGAAGGGCTAGCTTCTTATTGTCTGTTGTTACACAAGGATACACTAGAATAACTCTCTTGTTGTATTGCTCAAAAAATTCAAATTAAATTTTAAGCATAAAGATTTGAGCATTGAAAATGCTCAAAAATTAAATTAAAAGCATTTAAAATTAAGTAATATACACTATCAGGAGTAAAATGCTAGGGACAAATTACTGTTAATCCTCAATTAGTCACCTGCCAGACAGTAAATTGGAGACATTTAATACAACGAGGGCAATGTATTGCAACGCTTGCTAGATAGTTTTCTAGATAGTTCCCTGATTTTTTATTGTATTTCAGAACTATCTGATTGCTTACAGTTGAAAAATTGGTTTATTTTTGCTGAAATGAGTATGCTCATCTTCTTCATTAGAAGAATAGTTTTTTTTCATCTTTTTCTCTGAATTGCTGTAGAAATAGGACTTGTTTTCTCTACTCTTGAGGAAAATTGGGTCTCAGATCCATCTCATTTGAAGGCACTGCAGGAGTTGAGAAGTATTTGTATCCCTATGGAATAAATATATATATATGTCAGGGTGCAGCATTACTGGAATTAACTGGTTTTTACACAGAACTAGAAAACTTGATAGGGTGCTTGAGAGAGCTTTCCAGGCCATAGGACAAGCAAAAGAGCTTGTCTATAGGTTCTGTTAATTCTGCTAAAAGGTGAGAGATACTGTTGCTGTTTCTGAAAAATCAGACGATTTCTCATGGGCTTTTGTCATTTTATACTTTAAAGAGAAGGTTGGTGGATTTACACACTGGGGCTTATTAAAATGGAATTTATTCCCCTACTTGAATTGGTTCCATTGAAATCTCAGCCTGAGAAAACAATCTTCAACCAGCAGAAGACAAGAGTGGAGCCAAATTTGGTCCACTCAACATCTTTGTTGTCTTAAACAGGTGATAAACACACAACTTTGTGTGTCTCACTGGACTAGCAGTGGTGCCATAGAAACACAGCTAGAAGAATGCTTTCCAACAAAACAAACTGGTGCAGAACCCTACTATTCTTTTGGTTTTGATTGCAAAAAACTGTGTTAGCTACCAGTTTGAGTTCTCTAACTATTTATTACATTATTACATTTTTACGCTTTCACTGTTCAGCTAAATGCAACGGCAACAATTTGCTTTTATAGCTTGAGTTTACAAATACAAATGAAATTCAGAAACCAAAACTCAAGAAGGGTTCCTTCAGCCTCAAGGCCTGTTGAGAGATGTGGAAACCCAGTGCTCTGGGGTGTCCTGACC
>NW_005060606.1:0-1299 GCF_000277835.1 Geospiza fortis
TCTGAAGCTGGGGAATGTATAACCCCATATTAATTGTTGCATCTTCAAGTAATTTTTCTCTTCAGGTAATCTTTCCTCATCTGGTAATGACTCATTCATTTATAAACCAACACCAGTCACTTTTCTAACCTCATTGCTAATAAGCAGCAGAGCAGAAATACTTTCTAACCAGAAAATGCTCTTCAGTGTAATTCGGCTTTCCAGCACTGCTGTGCTGGGGCCTCAAACTTGTGAGCCTAATGAATGCACAGGCATCCACAGTAAGCTTCCTCCATGTTACATTTACATCTCTTGCCTGCACTGAGCAAATGTACAGGGGGAGGTAAAAACCTGATAGGATTTCAATACATGGTACTTGAGCAAAGTATCCCTGAAATCCTGTGCAAACTGTGTTGCTAATGCTTTTTCATACTCAGGAGAGGATGAGGAATCTCACTGCTCATAATTCTTTTATTTTCACACTTGGAGCACTGATCTCATCCCAACAGCCCCCACCTCATTTTGCTTCTCAGCAGCCACCTCTGCCCTTGGCCAGCTACTGCCCTGACCCAAATACACATTGAAATAAATGCAGGAAGACATAGAAAATGCTACTAGTGTATGAGTGTGACTGCATTGCACTCTCCCTCCTTCACTGGTCACCACACCACTGCTCCTATCAGCTGCTGCTGCTGTTTTGGCACTGGAGCTGAAAAGAAGAGCACCCTCTGCCTGCTCTGCTTCCTTTGCACTTGGTGAGGAAGTGACTTGAGTGGGAGGAGAGAAAGGAGGGCAAACACAAAACCACTGAAGTAAGCAGCTAGAAGCAGAGACCAAACTTTATGCTTTTCACACACGGCAAACAGGCAGCTCTGATTGCAGCTGGCTTTTTGTAGCCCTGTGAGTTGTGCCTTCCTTCACATTGTCACTGCAGCTGCTTGTCACCACATTGAGCTTGGTCACATCCCAGCCCCTGAGCTGAGTGCAGGTATCTTTACCAAAACACTGTGTGTCTTCTATGTACTACAGAGATGGAGTCTGAAGTGCTACAGCCAATAGCTGCAATAGGAGGGGTTTGATTTCTTGTAGGTAAATAGTTCTTTTCAAGTGAAACAAGCTGGCTATTTGTACCTGTTTCAGGCTTGCCCTGGTACAGTAAATACAAGAGTGACCTTGATTTTTCACATCATTTCACCAGACTGCTGCCTTAACAAGACTTACTGTGCTTATAAAGCTTAAGAGAAGAAAAATAGACAGCAGGAAATCCTGTGACAGGCTTGTTTTGGTGGTGATGAGAGAGAAACAGTAGCAGAAGAAAAA
>NW_005060607.1:0-1298 GCF_000277835.1 Geospiza fortis
TTTTTTTTTTTTTACAATTTGTATGAGAACATACGTAAAAAACTTTAAAAATGCACATTACTTTTAACTTACTGTGTTTTTATGATGAGCTCTGCTGAGCAAGGCAGCAAATTAAAATAAAGTATGCATTCAGCAAACTCTCCTGCTTCAGTCTTTGCTGTTGCTCACATCAATGTTACATCAGGTTAGAATCTGCAGGTTGATGTGCTGTGTTTGTATAACAAGATGGTCTTCCAAATAACATTTTCATTGGCACAGAGGAAGAAAATATGATGAATTTTTAGCCACAGCACATACCTCACTATGTTACAAAGAGGGAGCTCTGAACTTGCTCTGGCAGCATTTCAATTTGCCAAATGTACAATAGTTCATCCTTACAGGCTGTAAGGTTTTATCATTTTAGAAAGTCACAGTGAAATTGAACCCCATCAACTGTAGTCTTATTTTGGGCACTGAATATTTATTATTTTAGTCTTATTTTATCACTTATTTTAGGCTTGGCAAGTCAGACAAAGTCTCAGGATGTTGAGAAGTTTCTTCATTCACAAAATGTAATTCTTTGAGCAGCTCCCTCTTGCAATGAGAAAATAAAGGTAGGGATAGGACAATTCCCAGTATTCAGGGGAGCTTTTAGGAGAATGTAGCTGCTTTGAAAAGTAACTGCTTAAAAAACTAGATTTTGTAATGCTTGAAAGAGGTGGATATATCCAAGCTATCATTGCTTGCATAACTTCTGCCTATCACTGAAAAAAATAATTGCTGAATTTCAGAGAAAGGAGCAACTCCATTTTGCAAAATCAATTCAAGACCAAGTCCAATACATAGGATTTTCAGATCTGACTCTCAGAAAACCTCTTTGAAATGTTTCCCTGTCTGCCCTTTGAGCCAAATGATGTTGATCCAAGGGCACAAAGAATAGTTAAGTAATTAGTGACTGCAGTTGCTCCATCAATGGGTCACACTGAATGGATGATAGCAGAAGAGATAAAGCAGAAAATCAGTCTGCGTGTCTAAGGTCCTTGCATTACCACTGCACCTTAGATGTTTTATAGTACAACATGAAAAGGAAAGAATACCCACTAATGATACTTAATTGGCTGCTCAGTGTCTTCTCTCATTTTCTGTCTTAACTTTCAATGGGTTATTGACTGGTTGAATCACAGAAATTGCTTCCTCTTCATTTCTTACTATTAAACTTCTATACTTTGATGTATTTTGTCTTTGAAACTGTTTTATTGCATTTTGGTGGTGGGTTGTTTTTCAGTTTTGGTGGGGTTTTTTGTTGTTGTTGTTGGTTT
>NW_005060608.1:0-1298 GCF_000277835.1 Geospiza fortis
GGACTAAAAAGCCAAGTTCACAGTTTGATTAGAAACATTTGAAAGTCCAGACATGTCTAACAACTTAATTCATTGCTTATTCTCAAAAAGCAAACAAAACCACCCTAGCTGTGTTAACAAATTTCTATTAACAGTATCAAGAAGAAAAGGAAAGCTGGGGTGTTTCTGCAACATGAGAGGGACTTAAGGCAGAGAACAGATACAACTGAATTTTGATAAATGCTTAATACAGGGTAACAATATCAGTAGCAAGAAATGTGAAACACAAATCCAAAATATTAGTTTTCTTGTACACAAAGGTTTGTTGATAGTGTTCAGAACTCCAGAAGTATATCCTACATAGACTTACAGGCCATGCTTAAAGCTGTGCAAAAAGCTTTCTCCCATAAAAAGTTTAACCTTCTACCTTATACAACCCAATTAAAAACCCCTCCTGAGGTAACAATAGGGCCAATTCTTCCTCTGCAGTACTGATGTTTATCACAAAACTGGTGCTTACTCACTCCATCCTAATGAAGCAATCTGTGCACAAGAGAGGGCTGAGATGAGAGCAGCCAGGACCATGCCAATGTACAAGGAGAAAGGCTCAGGAGGTGCTTCAAGGGGGAGATCAGACCACACATTCCTGTGATGGCTGGGTGCACCTTCAGCTATCCAGGGCTACAAGGAACTCCCCTCATCATGCACTTAAGAGGAGGGCAGAAGCAAAACACACACAGGATCATTCACAGAGCACACTGAACTCCCTCCTTCCAAAGTGAACTGAGCACCAACACACATTCCCAAAGGTTATGCTGATTTAGAACTAACAAAGGAAACCAGAAATTTGGCTCCACTGCCTGTCTCTAGACACTGTCTGCGTATCAGAAAGGGACAGATGCAAGTGGTGTTTGATTCTAGTTTTGATTCTTTCGCTATGGTCCCCCTCCCAATTCTCTTATGAGTATAACCTCATTTAAAAGGAACAGAAATTCTAATAACCCCATGAGCTGTTTGGGCAGAAGGTGCTTTTATTGCAGAGCAAGGTGCAACCATGACCTTCAGCAGGCAGCTGTGGTATATCCTGGGCTACCCATACAGCTTCCTTTTCTACTCCTTCCCCCAGGATTTCCATCTGGTGCATGCATGGAGCATATGAGCAATCCCTGAATTTAGGAACCCTTAAGTCTTTACTATGATAGGCTGCAATGACTTCACATGAGCTTCTACATGCTGCTGAGCAAAACCAACATTTCCAAAATATTCAAATTGTTGGAGCAATTCCATGGGAGGGTTCCAGTGCCTCACCACCCTCACAG
>NW_005060609.1:0-1298 GCF_000277835.1 Geospiza fortis
CAAAGCAAAACAAGGAATTCATTCACACTTCCCATCCACAGGGAGATGCTCAGCCATTTCCAGGAAAGCTGGGCTCCATCGCCTGTAGCTGTTACTTGGAAGGACAAACACCATAATTCTGAATATTCCCCACCCTCCCTCCTTCTTCATTCAGACTTTATTGATGAGCATGGCACCAGTCTGGTCTGGAATGTTGGGTCAGTTGGGCTCAGCAGTCCCAGCTGTTTTCCTTCCCAAATTCTTTTGCACACCCTGACTACTCACTGGTGGGGCAGTCTGAGGAACAGCGTTGATCCTGTTCAAGGTGCTGCTCAGCAGTAATTAAACCATCCCTGCAGTATCAGCCCTGCTTAGGTCACAAATCCAAAACACAGCCCATTCCAGACACTATGTGGATCATTTATGACAGGTCTTAGCACTGTGTGTGTCCAGCAGAGTGGATTGATGAAAGCTGGCTTGCATGAGAAGCAGGAAGACCCAAACCTGTTCATGGGTGCCAACTAAAAGATTTATGGGGGTTGAACAGAAAATAAATAGCGTTAATCATGTGAGCACAACCTCAAAACATCAGGAAACATCAGGAAGGTTCATGCTGTGCATAATTCCTCTCTGTCCTATCATCATAGACATTGATGGTGTCCTCAGTGTCGTCAAAAAATTGTATGAAAACCTGGCTTGCACCCAGGGAAATTATAATCAGAATAGTCATGAAAAGAAATAGAGAATGCTGGCACTAACTGCAATTGTAATTCCAAACCCAAGGGTGATTTGGTGAAGTAGTTCTGCAAGTTAATGATACATGAGCTTTATAACTTTATCTCTTGCTTAACTCAAGTGAGATGGATAACATAATATAACACAACACCCTGTAAAAATTCATTCATAGGAACAGGATGTGTGATTGATTCTTTACTTAGTGTGAAAGAACAGGGAGCCAAAATTAATGTAAGAGATCTTGGACATTCTAAATATCTACAACTGGCTCTTCCATGTCCTATTTCCCAAACTACCACATGTACACAAAACACATGCAAGATAAGGCTCCAATTTAAATTTACAGAAGTCACAAAGGCCACACCTGTACTAATAAATAAAAACTTTTCCAGGACACTCTCTGCTCTGGAGTCATTTGTCATTGTCTGGATGGGACTCTGTGATTAAACTCTCTTAGACTTCCAGAATAATGTGATCACACCCAGACTGCCCACTGGGAATCATTGTATCTCAGAATGGCTTGGAAGGATCCTTAAGGACCATCTGGTTCCAACCCACCTGCCATGGGTAGAGAAATGGTTCAT
>NW_005060610.1:0-1298 GCF_000277835.1 Geospiza fortis
CAGTGTTGTTTTGCCTCATCCTGGCATAGACCCTGCCTGTGCTAAGCGCAGGTTTGGTAAAGGCGCAGCTTCAGGCAGAGAGTGGCTGATACTGAGAAAGGCACCTGGCAGACTAATCTGGTGTGCCACTAGAGGTGCCACAAGGTTCCTTCTTGTTTTCCATTGAGAGGGAAGGCAAGAGTGAATTATGGGCTCTTCATAGGATCCTGGCCAGCTCTGAAGGGAAACATACAGCACTAAGAGAACTATATGGAGGGCAGTGGTGAAAGTCTGCGTGTACATACATGAAGCTTTTTTCAACCTGGGTTGAATAACACTTGCCAGGACATAAACAAGACAAGAAATCATGGGATCAGGCCTGGCATACTGAATGACTTCTCGTTGGTATGTAATTTAAGCTAATATCCCTTTCAGTCTCATGCACTTCCTTTGCCATGTCATGAAATTTCTATCCAATTCAATTGATTGCTTAGCCCTTGTCTAGGTTCTGAGACCTTCCTCTCTGATGTTGCATGTTCCTTTATCTAACAGTCATGTAAGTTCTGTTAACAACACCTCTCAAATGAGGAGAAAATATATACCAGTATATGCATACCAGTATATGAAGTCTCCATTAAAGGCAGAAGAAGAGAGAGAAGGAAGGCTTACTATAAATGGGACCAGGAATGTAGAAGTTCAATTACCAGAATTCATTTTCTTTGCATATGTTAAACCTGTTGTAGCTACTGTAACTAGCACATGCAGATGGGTCGAATTGCTGCTTTCCAGCTTGACCTAATTGATGCTCTGATTTGCAGTCACCTTACCTCTATGAGTCCATGTTTCATTACATTTTACCCTTGCTCCTGAAATCCTAAAATTCCCATGGGGAAAAATAGACTATAGCAATCTAGAGCTTTTGTGTATGAGCTGACAATCCTTTCTCCCCTGTAAATTTCTTCATCTACCCATGAACAGTGGAAATACAGTAGGTTGACAAAGAGGCTTATTAGTTACCCCCAAATACTCCTTATTTAGGCTGGCATAACTACTTATAACTCACTGGGAGTTTTACTTAAACGCTGAATGAAAACTGCAGTGATATAAAAGCTTAGAGATAATTTCATAACCTAATTGGGGTGTTTATATTACAGGACTCTGCTATTCTCAGTCCCTGCCTGTAATTGCAAAGAAAGAGTTCTGTGATGAGGAATGTGTCAGTATTTTCCATGTAAAATTATTTAAAGAAAAGCTTTTGAAATACGAAATCATCATGGTTTTAGCTTTAAATAAGCAATTCAGTCATCATTTAAAAAAAA
>NW_005060611.1:0-1297 GCF_000277835.1 Geospiza fortis
ACAAAGTATAAGCTACAATACTTCCAGTTTTCCTCAAAAATTGCTAGATAGGTTCCTCCATGTGAAGACAGAAACTTACTAATAGGTCTGTTACGATTTTGGTTGTCTTTCTAATGCAATTACATGGAGGGTAAATAACATTTTCTTCTCACAATGTTTTCTTCTCTGTAGTACACACTCTTTAAAACAAGTTCTAATTTCCTGTCAAAAGTTACCTGTTCTTACATTTTATATTTATCTACTCTCATAATCAGTCTGAAGGAGACATGAAACACAGTTTAGATGTGATGTGATTTTGCCTAGAAAGAAGTTATTCAGAATCTTTTGGATATTGTTCATCTCAAAGAAGCTCTGAAGATGTTTCCAAAACAAATGCATCAGTGATTATCTGCAGCTGCAGCTACTAAATTGCACAGAAAGATTAAAAGCATCCTCTTTTCTGTTTAGACAAGTATTTAATGAACTTTATGTCTCTATACAGGCTAGAGCTGAAAGGAACATGTTATAAAGTGGTGCTAAGAACTAAAACTTTGGAATCTCTATACACAGAACTTCTGCTCAAAGTCAGTGGACCTATATACCTTACATTCTAATGATCTGATGGTTCACTCCTGAGGTGTATTTACATAAACTTCTAGTGAGAAAAGAAAGGCAGTAGTAAAAATCTCATGAGAAGCTTCAGGCGATAGACACATTGCATTGTATGCATCCCATTTCTCTCCTGAGCACAGATTGGCTATTGAGGGGGGAAAAGGACAGGAACAGAGAGGAGTGCACACCCTTCTGTCTGCTCATGAGCAAGGGGTCAAATGAACTCATCAATATGTTTAACTTCCCTTGAGCACCAGCCTTTTGCCTTGCTAGGGAACCTCAAAGGTCTCCCCACAAAAGCAGGACTCTGCTAGCATCTTAAGCTGTTTCACTGCATTTTACTTCAGCTGAATAAAGTCTGAACCATCATCTAAGAACCAGCAGCCTAGTTCCTCCAATTGCACCTGCTCTCTGCAGCTCTGCTGTTTAGGACAATGAATGGAAAAATACCTCTAGTCTTCTCCCACAGTCTGTAACTCCTCACTTCAGGCTAATTTGATATGCTTGGTGTTTTGGGTGTTTTTTTTTCCTTTAGCAGAATTTTGATTTTTATTGACACACAGTAAATGGTGAATTAATCACATACAAGTATAGGTGACCAAACTACTGATTTGAGCAGCAGAGCTTTTATTAGCATTGCTGAGAGAACTGACAGCAGATTAAGTTTACAGTCCTGCTCCAGCTGGGAAATCACCTGGGGAAAAAA
>NW_005060612.1:0-1297 GCF_000277835.1 Geospiza fortis
CAATAACAAAAATGTTGTTCCACTTGGGTTCTTATACAAGCAAGAAAAATTAATCTCCAAGGCTGTTTGTTAAAAAGCAGGAGCTTGCTGGACAGCATTAAGTTCCTGAGAGCTGACAGTGTTCCTGATGAGCTCAAGTGGAACTTAGCCCAGGTGCTGTTCATTGAGATTGAGGCCTGTCAAGAATTTCAGAGATCATAGTGCAGCCCTATGAGGGAAGGGGGAGGAAATACACCACAAGTGAAATTACTAGACATTTTTTTGTCTTTCCTACCGAAATAAAGCAAAATGAGAACTTTTTATGTTTGTTTTGTCACTTGTGATTGTTTGTTAATACTATGAACTGTAGGTGTTTGATGTCCATTAATTTGTTATTTGTTTTCCAGTATGTCCTGTCTGTCCTGCAATTTACCTACCCTACCCTTTTTCAGGGGTAAGTATGGTTTTAACAATTGTCGTTTGAAAAGTGACTTTAACATCCTGCTGTTCCATGCTGAAGCTAACTTTACTACTTCTTGTTCTTACTGGCTTTTGCTGTCTAGAGAACATGCTTCATGAAGCCTTAATAAAGCATTCATTAATGTGTCTTGGTTAATTTTTAAACATCATGGAGGTGATGTAATTGAGATATGTAGAGTCCATAATTTCTTATTTTCCTTAAAATCCTAAGCTTCAGCATAGAAAAGTAGGTATTACAGTACAACCTCTCTTCTTTGGAAGAGAGGAAAATGTGTAAAATGTGTATTCATGGTGCATTCTTTTGCTGTGCTAGAGAAAGCCATGCTTAACCTTCTTTTCATGCTTAGCCTTGGTTGTAAGTCTGCATCATGAGTCACTATCATATCTTAATGACTGTAATGAGAAATTTATTGTTTTGACAAATGTCCATAAATGCCGTCAATGCTGTTGATGAGACATTTAGTGAAAATCTGGCCTCCTAGAGCCAAGACTTCCCCCATTTTTGAGATTGTGTTAAAATCTGCAGACACTGGGAATCTTTACTTTCTCTTTTGCTGCTTAGCATGGCTTACATTTTTGCCTGACTTGCAGTCCCAGGACTACAATCAACTGTAGGAATAATTGCCTTGGGAATC
Organism: Geospiza fortis; assembly: GCF_000277835.1. Lineage (NCBI taxonomy): Eukaryota > Metazoa > Chordata > Aves > Passeriformes > Thraupidae > Geospiza > Geospiza fortis. Next base: position 1,095 of record NW_005060612.1, read on the forward strand.
TCCGCTTACTTTGAATCTATTCAGCTCAAGTAGATATGCAGTGAATGCTTTCCTCAGTTTTGGCGCACACACACAGAGATTGTCTCTTGCACAAGGATTTTATCATATGGGAGAGGATTTTGAGTAATTTGTGTAAAATAGATGTAAATCAACAGAAAAGTGCATTTCAATGACAAGCAACTCCCTTATGGCATATGTGTTAC
>NW_005060613.1:0-1297 GCF_000277835.1 Geospiza fortis
TAACACTTACCTTCCACTGACTGTAACTTCATTAACTCCATAGTACCTATGCCTAAAATTTACCCAAGGCTCACTAGTGTGATACTGGCCACGGAGATGAATCCTCACTTGAGTAGCTTTCACAAATTCTTGAAGAGATGGACTATTATAAAAATCATTGTAACCAGGTCGGTGATTTGGTTCCGGGGTAAGAACACTGAAAGTTAGATTACCACGAGAATACGGTGTAAAGCTGTTTAAATAGAGAGGAAAACAAATTAAACTCAAAATATTACATATTTTACTGATTCTAGCCCCTAACATACTGTTTCTCAGAGAGGGTCTCAACTGTAAATGGTGGTTTCGAACTTTGAGTAAAAATTCTTACATCAGTGGATTCCCAGTCACCAGAATTCAAGATGGGGAAAAGAAACGTCCTCTATATGTCTGTTTTGTCTGTTAAACTACCATGCTCTTCTCCAGACCCCAAATTTCCAATTAAAAGTAAAGCCTTTACCAGGCAGCTTCAAAATATGATTAAAGTGTGATTGATACAGTGTCACCTGCACATATTTTCAAGAGGTTTAACACACTGTCCTTGAGAAGCCCGAACTAGGCTTGAACTGCATAATGAAAACATTCAGACGACTAACACAATAATTAATAGACTTACATTGTTAGTAATACACCTGCTAAACACCTAAAAAAACCATACAGAAACAATTGTTATATTTTGAATTCCAAAGTCACAGGACCACATCATCTGCTCCTCTGAGTGAGCAGAGTTAGAAACATATGCTACCTTCCAGCAAGTGAAGTACAAGATAATGTAATGGAAAGCAGTAAGATTGAGAGTAAAACTGCATATTTAAGCCCAGAAAGGGGAAGGACATTCCTGAGAATTCAAGTAAAACTGAGTAAACAAGTAGATACCAAGTGCACAACTTGTATGAAACTGAGTAAACAAGTAGATAAAAGGTGCACAGCTTGGTATGAATCATGTCATGTTAGTCTATGTACTAGGCAGAGTTTAGCCTCTGGAAGAGAAAAGAATGTCTGCTTATTTGCACACATACACGGGATCATTAAAAATAGGTATTACGTTATCACGTAATCACCTGGCACCTGACATGCAACACTCAAAAAATGTCACTTGAAAATATGTCAGTTTTTGAAAGATGAGATTTCTAGTTAGGCTAGGGCTGCTGAGTCAAGCTCTTCTGTCTTCGTGAGGGATCTTTGAATTTCCTGTGTTCCTAATCCAGGTCAGTGCTTCACAAAATCTCAGTGGAATATATCTGTTTCTCTGGATGATTAT
>NW_005060614.1:0-1297 GCF_000277835.1 Geospiza fortis
TCCTCTGGGCCCTGGCAGTGCTGCCCTCCTGCTCCCTCACCATTCCTGGGGCTGGCAGCCCCATTCCGTGCATGGGCAGGGAGCAGGGAACCATCAGCAGTGCTGTGCCTCTATCCAGCCTTGCAGGCAGCAGGGCATAAGTCTCTCTCTGCAAAGCATATCCTGAAATAGCTTCCTGCTGGGATAGCCTCCCAGGAGCTAGGGGAAACCTGTGTCTCGTTCTCTTTCCTGCACTCAAAGCCATGCCTCAGGAATCATTGAACAAGCAAAAACTCTCTGTGCCTGGGGGAATCAAAGGAAAGCTGTGGAGACATTCAAGGGAAGGAATTCTTAAAGGAAACTCAAAATGCTTTACCAAGCAGCCAGCAAAGGTGGGACTTGGGAGCTGCATGGATGTGCTTGCCCACAGCAAGAGAGCAAGTCTGGCATGGAAGGACCCAAAGCCTCACTGACCAGAGGAAATGAGGCCTTCAGGCAGCAGGGATGGAAGTGATGTGACCCACAGGAACTGGGAGAAAATCTGCAGATGATGCTGGAACATTTCTTGGGCAACACCTGGAGCACATCTGGACACACATCCATCCAGGTGAAATGTTGGAGCAATTAAAGGTCACGTTTGTCTACAAAAGTGGGAGATGCTAGAATCACTGATGGAGATTTAAGTGCACATAACAAGAAAGAGAGAACAAAACAGAGGTGCTGTATAATGACACAGTGCACCTGCATCTTGAATATGGATTACAATTCTGGCTCCCTGCTCTCCCTGCAAAAACATATCATCTCTGCTCTGTAAACAATGAAACAAAGCTCACAGAACAGCAGACATAATAGGATGTAACAGCTTACATGGGAGGAATGACTAAGTTTGCTCTGCAGTCTGGAAATGGGACAGGTATGACAAAGATGTATGAAATACCAAGTGATGCAGAGGTGAATAGAGACCAGTTATTTGCTGATTCTTCCAACTCAAACTATAGCTACTGTCAAGTGGAACCAGTGCCACTGGGAAGTGATGGAAGCAGGAACTTCTTTGCAGAGCCTGCCACCCAGCTGTGGAAATCATCACCATGGGGCACTGAGGAGGCTGAACTTGGCATGGGCACAAAAATGGTGTGGACAAATGCACAGAAGAAAAGAACATCAAGGACTTGCATACAGTAATGCTGCTCTAGCTTTGGACGTCAGTGAAAAGCTGGGGCTGGGCAAGTAGGAGATGTACCCCTATCAGCTTATGCTATTCTTAGATCCTTGCCCAGGCATCCACCTTTCTTTTTGTTTTATTTTGGTTTGGTTTTTT
>NW_005060615.1:0-1296 GCF_000277835.1 Geospiza fortis
TTTTTTCATAATGAATTATTCTAGAGATTTTTTCCTTTAAGACCAGCCTATCCCTCTCTCTCCCTTGCTCAGTCTACAGCCTAACCATGAAAATATCTGCTTTGCTAATGGAAATTACCTTTTGATGACACCCCAAGAGCTGTAGTCAGAGTTAGCCTAAAAGGGAGTCCTAGCCTGATTTTATATGACAAGTTAAGCCAATGAAAAATGTTGTAATGAATTCTGGTTATCTGCCATGCAGATCACCCTGAAGCAGAATGCTGGCTAAAAGTGAATTATGTGTGTATCATTGCTATTTAGTATCATTAGTCTAAACTGGGTCCTTGAGGAATAGTCTCATCAAACAGATATTCCCTGAAGAAAAATTCATTTTTGTGAAACATGTAACTGTCCTGTGACACTTTAAAACAAACAAACAAAGCACAAAAGAACCCAACCAAACAGTCTGATGCTCAGAAGATGTGGTGTTGGAGTGGAATACAAGAGTAAGTTCCTAAACTGTATTATCTCACTGTATTTCTACTGATGTTCCCTTCCTACCTCAATCAATAGCAAGGAAGCAGGATTGGATCCCTAATGGTTTGTTTATGTATCACCCAAGATAGCAAGATTTAGATTCTCCAAGTTGCTATGCTAGCAGCAAAACCAATGAATTTTGATTTCTCCTGGATTTGCATTCTTTGCTTTTCTGAGGCCAAACTGAATGACTAACAGATGAATCTTGTCTGCCTTTCTGTCTGGGAAGATGCCAAGTTGTGTCTCTACCCATTGCTCACCCACTGATTTCAGGAACTTGTGCGAGGATATGGTTTTCTTTTAGACTTTCAGGATGAGTTTCAAATTGCCCAGCAATCTCAAAAGTTATTCAGGGGAGGAAGAGATGGATAGACCAGGAAACATCATACTAAATAAACATTGCTTTTTAGAAGAACAAACAAACAAAAATTTAAAAAAACCAAGCTGAAACAAACAAAACAACAGAAAGACAGGTAAGCCCCCATGTTTTACTTCTCACAAATAACAAGCATTAAGGACTTCTTGGACACTAAGTCCTGCTATCCGTGCTGGAATCAAAACTGCTCAGAATGGCATCTGGCACCAGTGAACATGCAGGCTCAGCCAAGGTAGTACAGACTATCAGAATCCTTTAGGATTTTTGGTAGGATGGTGAGGAATTGCAGATCTTGCTGTTGGAAATGTGTGTATAGTGTTTTGAATCGCACCTACGTGTAGACGCATTCAAGATCTTCAGAGGTGCCAAAACTTTTGCTATCTAACTTGGCAAATATATCTTTT
>NW_005060616.1:0-1296 GCF_000277835.1 Geospiza fortis
AAAAATTGTAGAAAAATCAGGAAAAATCCCTACAAAGCTCCCCAAAAACCCCAGAAAAATCAGGAAAAATATTGGGAAAAATCTGCACTAAATTCCTAATAAAACGGGGGGGGGAAATGGAGAAAAAACAGGAAAAAATCTGCACAAAACCTCCAAAAAACCCTGAAAAAATCTGCACTAAACTCCTAAAAAAACCCAGGCAAAATCCCAGGAAAAATTCTAAAAATATTGGGAAAAATTGTAGAAAAATGAGGAAAAATCATGGAAAAATCCACACTAAGTCCCCAAAAAACGTCCGAAAAAAATGGGAAAAATCGGGAAAAATTGGGAAAAGTGCAGAAAAGTGAATTTGTACCTTGACGGAGTCCTGCTCCTCGTCGCTCTGCTCGTAGAGCTCCTCGCCCAGGAAGTTCCAGGGGCTGCGCGAGCTCTGCGCCGCGTAAAGACCCCGAAAAATCCCCAGCAAAAACCCCCCAAAAACCCCCAAAAATCGGGAAAAATTGGGAAAAATATTGGGAAAAATTGTAGAAAAATCGGGAAAAATTGTAGAAAAATCGGGAAAAATATTGGGAAAAATTGTACAGAAATTGGGAAAAATATTGGGAAAATGGTAGAAAAATCAGGGAAAAATTGTAGAAAAATTGGGAAAAATACTGGGAAAAATTGTAGAAAAAGTGGGAAAAATATTGGGGAAATTTGTGGAAAAATTGTACAAAAATTGGGAAAATTATTGGTTGGGAAAAATATTGGGAAGAATTGTAGAAAAATTGGGAAAAATATTGGGAAAATTTGTAGAAAAATTGTAGAAAACTCAGGAAAAATCATAGAAAAATTGGGAAAATTGTAGAAAAATACTGGGGAAAAATGTACAAAAAGTGGGAAAAATTGCAGAAAAATCAGGAAAAATCATAGAAAAATCGGGAAAAATCCCCACAAAGCCCCAGGAAAACCCCAAAAAATCAGGAAAAAAATGGAAAACTCAGGGAAAGTGTGGAATTTGTACCTTGACGGAGTCCTGCTCCTCGTCGCTCTGCTCGTAGAGCTCCTCGCCCAGGAAGTTCCAGGGGCTGCGCGAGCTCTGCGCCGCGTAGAGCTGCCAGCGCCACAGCGACAGCGGGCAGAAGGACAGACGGAAGGGCAGGCGCCGCACGCTCTCGTTGATGGGGAAGTAATCGCGCTGCAGGTTCCAGTAATCGTTGAAGTACAGGATGGGGAAGTAATCCCCGCTCAGCGCGTCGAACTTCACGTCTGGCGGGAGAAATCGGGGGAAAATGGGGAATGAATGGGGAATGAATG
>NW_005060617.1:0-1296 GCF_000277835.1 Geospiza fortis
AAGACCTTTAAGATCATCAGCTCCAACTCTTAATTTAAGACCGTCAAGCCCAGCATTAAACCACATCCCTAATGCCATATTTCCATGCCATATTTACATTTAAATACCATCATGAGCAATGACTCAACCCTTCCTACAAAATTTTGGAGTATGTGACTCAGTATGAAAGAGAAAACAAAAATGAGTTTGAAAGGGGGATGTACATATTAATGTCCTGGAATTAATATTTTTCAACAAAGCTTCCAATCATCAACAACTTTGCTTCAGAATTTCCATGAGGTCCTTGCTTCTCCTCCATATAAATGAATAGCAGGAGAAGACTACATGGTTTTAGAAAAGGATATAAGAAATATAGAATGCCTTAATTAAATCACAGCTTGTTAAAACACATTTTATGAAGACAATATTTTAAATCTTGAACAATTTTTATGTGCATCTGCAAATAAAATGCTTGCTAATAGATCCTTGGCATATTTAACTACTTGCTTCTTAGTCTGTGACCTTAAATAGTACTGCTTCAGGTTTCAGTAATTCCTTGGTGAAAATGGCTAAGAGATCATAACACCTCATGTTTTTATTTGTAATATATTATCCTTAAGTATTAGACTGACTGAAATGCTAATTCATTTATTTGTTATTCCATTCTATTACTGTATAACAGCTCCAGCTCATCAGAACATACTAAACTCATGGTAGGCTTACGGTTACAGCTCTGTATGAGACAAAATTTATAGATACATAAACTGCATGAATCTTAACACCAGAAATTTCACATAGCACTAAGCCATGGTTTCTCAAGGATGTAAAAATTATAGGATACAAAGTATATTCATATAGATAAATGCCATGGAAGTATTCTTTTATCATACTTTAATCAATACATTCATCATAATTGAATTAATGTAAAAGCTCAAGTTCTCTTCAAAACTGTCTGAATATTCACATTGCTGTTACTGCAACTGCCCCGTTGCCAAGCTTTTCACCTGGGCAGTGGTCCAGAACAATCTAGAGTGTACCCTGCACCACACAATGTCTGTTCTGTATGTATTTTGCTTAACTTCTTCCTCAGAACAAGTATATGGGTTTATGGGGTTGTCTTGAAAATAGAATGAGAGATAGCTTGAGAGAATGAAAATAACTTGAGAGAACAGAGAAGTAACAGGCAAATTCAGGGCATCACATTCAAATTGTCATATAAAGTCATATCAAAAAATAAAATATTGTTTAAAATTATGTGAAAGACTCCATTTTTAGTACTGATTTTAGAAGTAGATTTTAAACACCATCTCATCTCAT
>NW_005060618.1:0-1296 GCF_000277835.1 Geospiza fortis
AGGTGCTTTGTGAAACTTGGTGGCCCTTCAGTTAGGGCATGAAGGCCATGCACGCATCACTGCTTGTTCAGAAAAGCACAAAAGCCTCAAGGCAGACTATTGGAAATACTGATCAAGTTCTTTCAAGGTGGGTGTCAGTGTTATGACCAGATAAAATTGCCTGTCCTACTGCTCTTCAGCTGCACAAGAAAGGTACATTCAGTTCAAAGCCAACACTGGATCCACACCATATAGAGCTGTCAGCAGGCTCAGCAGAGAGCTCAAACTGCTGGTGTTCAGATGCTCAAGCAGCCTCTGCTCCTTGGGAGGTGGCCCATCCATTGGTCATCCAGGCAGGTTGAGGGGGCAGCGTTTGAAGGGTGACACCATCCTTGCCTGTGCTGCATCAATCTCTCGGATTGCTGGAGAACTTTCATGTTCTCTCTCTGCTGCCTTTTTCCAACACTTAAAAACCAAAAATCTTTTAGAGTGCACTTTTAGAGTCTCACAGCTCCCATGATTGGGCATGTCCAGTGCTATCCTGCTGCTCAGTGAAGGTGTGATGACCCTGTAGGACTGTAGTGTTGTTCAAACGAAGGAAAAGATCATGTCAGGGAGCACAAGGGGAACTTGTAAAAATGGTACCCACAGAAGAAGGGAGGGATGTTAAGGGTAAGCCTGGGCTAAGCATTAGTAAGCAGATATTCAACTGCAGAAGTACTCAAAGGCAGCTGAGAGCAGAATGAATCAACAGATGGATCAGTGAAAGTTATTCAGAGGTTAATTCTGCAAATGGATTTGTATGGAAGCTTATTCATATTTTCTCATCTTCATGGGGAGTTTTACCTGAATAAGAAAGATTGATTGGGCCTGCAGTTGTTGCATTACTATTAGAATTGTTTAGACTATGTGAACTGGACATTCAGATCCCTCAGGCAGCTGAGAAAATGTCAGCCCTACCCATGCAATAAATACCATCCATATTGACCTGCTGCAGGACATTGTTTCCCTTGTTCCTGGAGTGCTGAAATACACTGTTACTGCCTTCCAGGATAACTCTTCTGATCTCTTAGTTCAGGCAAAAAAGTAATGTATTTATGTATAAAAGTCATAGATTCACTATGTCCAGACATCCTTTGTGTATCGATGCCCAGAAATAAGTTAAATCAATCAATTTTCTAATGAATGAGCCACACAGACAATATCTAGCTAAAGGAAGGAATCTCTTCCTGCTGTATCCTGCTGCAATTTATGACATGCTTATGTAAATTTAAATGTCTTTATGCTGATGCACAGGAGATCACCGAAATTAAAAAA
>NW_005060619.1:0-1296 GCF_000277835.1 Geospiza fortis
CAAACAGTGATATTTACATATAGGTTTCACCTAACAATTAGATCTTCTTGAGGTATACATCGTGTTCTTCTACCTTTTTGCATTATTTACCATGTGCAACTTGGTCTCTGAGCAAAAACTCCATGAATGGGTTTGTTTGTACTCGAGGCAGAATTAATTCAAACTGTCTTCCTTAACAAATTTCTGATAGGTATTATTGGGACTTTGTTTTTATCTACTTTATGTAAAGGCTCAGATTGGGTAGGGCTTACTCAGTTAGTAGAGCTTCAGGTGTTAACTAACCAGGTGGCTTTTGCCAGATGCTGCTCTTAATTTTTGAAAGATCTTCCACTTAATGTTTTTAAGGTGGTTTTTAATAGTTCGTTGTACCTTTCTACTTTGCCTGCAGCTGGTGCATGCTAGGGGATATGGTACACTTACTCAATGTTATGTTTTCTAGCCCAGGTGTTGATAAGGCTGTTTTTGAAATGAGTCTTGTCTGACTCAATTCTCTCAGGGGTACTATGTCTTCACAGGACTTGTTTTTCAAGGCCCAGGATGGTGTTACGGGTCATAGCATGAGGCCCAGGTAGGTTTCTAATCATCCTGTGGTGGCTTTTATTATAGTCAGCACATAGTGCTTGCCTTGACGTGTTTGGAGCAGTGTGATGTAGTCAATTTGTCAGACCTCCCCATACTTGTACTTGGACTATTGCTCACTATATTATAGGGGCTTTATTTGTTTGGCCTGCTTGATGGTAGTACATGTTTTGTAGTCATGAATAACTTGAGAAATATTGTCTATGGTTAAATTTACTTTTTGGTCTCGTGCTTACTTATAGGTGGCATTTTTATCTTGATGGCTTGAGGCATCATGGGTCTATCGAGCTAAGAATAACTCTTCTTTATGTTGCCAATTTAAGTCTATCTTTGACACATCTATCTTTGCAGCTTGGTTTATCTGCTCATTGTTTTGGTGCTCTTCATTGGCTCTACTTTTGGGGACATGGGTATCTACATGGCAGACTTTCACAGGCAGCCTCCCTACCTTGGTAGCAATGTTTTTCCACTCATCAGCAGCTTAAATTGTTTTTTCTTTATGCTGTTAGTTAGTCTTTTTCTACCTTTCTAGCTATCTCTACAGAGCATTGGCTACCATCCATGAATCAGTGTAGAGGTGGAGTTTTGGCTACTTCTTTTTTTCAGCAATGTCTAGGGCTAGTTGAACAGCTTTGAGTTCAGCAAGTTGACTTGATTCATCTTTTCTTTCAGTGGCTTCTGCGACTTGTAGTGTGGGGCTCTATACGGTTGCTTTCT
>NW_005060620.1:0-1296 GCF_000277835.1 Geospiza fortis
TTTTTTTTTGCTGGTTCCCAGTGCCCTCCCCCACCAAACTGGTAAAAGATCTTGTCCATCTTCTAAGCTGAGGTGATTCTCCTGAGGACTCTGATATATTCTTTAGGGCCTACTAAACAACAAAGACCTATCTGCAAAAAAGTGATGCAAGGGGTAGTAAACCAGGTTTGTACTGGGAAAGGAGACAATGTGTCAGCAAGTAGTTTGTTGTGGAAAAGATCTGAACTTCCTGCTTTTAAACATTGACTCCAGGAAAGTTTGTGGGACTGATGGAGGGTTTTACCACCTGGATCCTGCTACCATTCATACAAACACCTGCAACACGTTCCTGAGGAAAACAGTCCTAAGAACAGACAAAGAGATGTTCCAATTTCTTATACCTGAGAGAACAGTCCTCTAACAGAGACAAAATGAAACAGTTTCCTTCCTTTGTCTGGAGACATGCTTCTCAGGAAAGAAAAGGAACCATGGAGATGGTTAGCTCATTCCTTTAGCTGTTACTGCCTCCACTCTTGAAGGGATTTTTATTTGCTTCAAGCTAATCTCTAGATGTGTGTCTGGTAAGATGACCCTCTGCTACTCAGGAGAACAAACACACTGCTGCTGCTGTTTGTTCATTAGTCACAATCTAACAAGCCTTTGGTTCCTACACTTTGGTGTGCTGTGGTGAGAGAGCCACAGAACTGCATGTAGACCTCAGATTTAGAAGTTCCATCAAGGCAGGTGGTGATAGGCAAAAGCATTTGTTTCGGAGGTTAACAGTGATCCATCAACAGAAAAGGTGTGCAAGAAAATAATACACAATCCTGAATTAATGTTTTTGTGGCACCATCACACTCTAAGCCAGAGACCAAACCTCACTGCATCCCAACTGGAGAATCATAATGCTGCATTTTTATCATGGTCCCAGCTATTTAATTCCATAGAGATGCTGCCCTGATCCTGCCAACTGTCTGGGAAAAGCTCCCTGACTGACCCCAGAACAGCCTCTCACCTGGATAGTTGACCACAGGTATTGTAAGTGAATGGTTCTGTTTTGCACATAGCAGTAACAGTTTTCATCCTGCTTCTGGATGACATCCATTTCCTGCAATAAGCTGCAGTTTTTACCTGGGGGGAGCAAAAATTTAATTTTAGGCATGTGTCAAATACAAATGTCTAATTATACTCAATTTCATTGTTGTAAATGGTGACAGAAACATGTTCAATATGAGTTAGATGGAAATTCAAATTGGACTTTTAATCAAGTCATTTAGGCTCCAAGTAAACTGCAACACCTTTGGAAAAAAAAAAAAA
>NW_005060621.1:0-1296 GCF_000277835.1 Geospiza fortis
AAAAAAAAAAGATAAATTCTTGCAGCTGGACACTTTCCTTTGTTGGCTGTCACTTCTCTGGTTAGAGTTTGCAGCTATCCCTTGGTTCCTCAAATGCTTAAGGCTCCATGGGCTAAATTTCCCAAAGTAAAGGATGCAGGGTAATGTTTTAAATTCTGGTAGCAGTAAAGGGAAAAAGCCAAGGCATTCCCTATTGCACTGCTGTGAAAATATGCTTCAATAAGTAGCTGCACGCTGTTATTTTAGCACTCTTAATAAACTGTCATCAGTAGACATAAAAAAAAAGATTGTTATTTGATTTCAAATTGTATTTTAGGTCATTTATTTTATTTGCTGATACTGACTTTTATCTGCAAGAGTGGCATACAAAACAGTCATTTCTGTGATTTAGACACCTAGCCATCTCATTTACACTCTTCATACTCCAAGAAAAAGCAAAAACACTTGCACTTGCAATACTGACAGTTTAAATTCAGCAGAGCTGCAGCATGACATCTCAATCTGTTGAGATATATCATGCAATTACCACTGCAGGCCACTTCAAAATTATCCTCCTTTCTTTCATAATGCCATGTGGGGAGGGAGACGTGCTGCCTTCTTAAGTTCTTGCACTTCCTCGCTCTAAAGATCTCCACTGAGTCAAAATATCTGTCAGTCTGCAGATTACATTGTCATCTACTTTCAACATACTGATTTCCACTGAGACAAAAATCAGGTTTTTTTATTTTTTAACTGCCTTATACTTCAACAGAGATGCCAAAGCAGCAGCCAAACAAGACATGATCCCCTCTACACTGCTAGGTTTTCTTTATGCTAAATAAATCAGTTTCACTCTCTTCCAAAAGGGTCTTGACACACTAGATTGGATTACATGTTTCCTCTGCCCTTCCTTCTGTATGTGTTATAATAAATCAATGAAAACCAAAAAGTGACCTTAGAGAAACAGACCTCATAACTAGACTTGGTGAATTTTCCTCTTCACCTACATTTTGTGAAAATGTTTCGTCCTTCTAACACACAAAAGCACCTAGGCAAGAACAAGACAACGACCGAAGTACGTGGCATCCACTCAGAAATTAACAGATATCTTTCGTTCCACCCTGCTGAATCCATGTCCTCTCAGCACACCTAAAGTCGAGGTGAGACCCAAACATAGAGTTTTTAAAGAGCAAAAATAAAGCATAGTAGAAAAGGTAGCTTTACAGAATACCATAGATCAATATATTGATCTCTCTCAAGTGAACATTGGGGAGCTATGAAGCTTCATGAAGATACAAATTAAAGAGCAGAACTACA
>NW_005060622.1:0-1295 GCF_000277835.1 Geospiza fortis
GTGTTTTTTGTTTTGTTTTGTTTTGTTAGGTAAGCTAGTGGATAAATATATGTACACATATACACTACATGTTTCATTCTTAGGAAATCTGAATTGCAAACTTATTTTTTGCAAGGCATTTTCATTAAGACGAAACACTTGTTGAGAAGCCCAGCCTGAACTTTCATTTCCTTTAGTTCACCTCAGAAAAACAAGTAAGAAAAGGGGTAGTTTTTAAGATCTAGGCTATGAAGGACAGAAGACTGTTTTTTTCCTCTGAGGGAGGGGCAAAGAAGCTGTAAGAACATATTATCAATTTATATTGCCACCCTTAGCATCCTGCAGCAGTCAGAGAATTGCATTTCAGTTGCACAACTTATTTATCATGTAAAAGTGGGGACATTCTGATTACTCACTGCCTATGTTCATTGTAAACAAGCAATAACAAAATTGCATTCTGAAAACTACATTTTCAGTGTATGGTTAAACCAGTAAAATCTATTTTAAGCTCTCCTGTACTCTGCCCTTAGAAGAGGCAAGATGAGAAGGAGATGATGCATTGGTAGAACTACACTGACGTGCTTGTGTGAGTTGTACATCACACATTTTAGCAGACACCCAAGGGGTTAGCATAAATAATTCATGAGAGAGAAAAGGATGCTCTTTGTGCCTGGCTGCACACCTCTGTGCAGGGCACCAAAGTGCTTCTTGCATAAAGAGTGATGTGGAGCAGTCTTTTACTGGAGCAGAGTTCAGCAGAAAGTCCACAGGAAGTGGTTGTGGGGAAGATGGTCCCATCCCAAAGCACTTAGAGTGGAAATCAGGAACTGCTGCCAGTATTTATAGAGAATCAGTCCTTCCTTAGTTGCCTCTGCTGGGACCATTCACTGGTCAGAAATGCTGCAGGAAAGATCAAAGATGCAGCATTCTGCCATCAGCTGGGAACAGATGCCACAGAAAAATGGGAAAATCAGAAAATGAATGACCTAGGGTGAAAAGGAAGCTTGTTCAGGTTTATATATTTCTCAAGTGGTGCAGCAATAGTCATTGTTGATAGAATCATCAGTGGCAAGTCTATATAAAGTGTCTGATAATCAGAACTGTAAATTAGAATATCATTTTAAGAGTCAAAAGCCAAACTTCAATGCCAAGTTATAAAATGACATGAACCAGTTTTTATTGCCTTCAGAAAGGTCTGACTCAGATCTGGGCCTAGGCCTGCTCAGCTACTGAGAAAAGCCTCTGCAGGTATAAATTTATGACACTTTAACAATAGTGGCCAGCTGGACCTTCTCCTTTTTAGGGTACTTAGCAGT
>NW_005060623.1:0-1295 GCF_000277835.1 Geospiza fortis
TTTTTTTCTGCTAACACAAATAATTGATAAAGAGTTAGCAGAATATTCTAATGGTGTGCATTAGGATTGGATGTAAGGTAGAAAGCAATAACAAGGATTATAAATAACTGCTTGATCTGTAGAATTCTGAAATAGCCTCTTAAATTTGATTAACTGTCCTAATATATGGTTAATCATCTAAATCCTTTATAAACTACTTGTAAATGCACCCTTGACATAAAACATGACTAGTTTGTCTGTATTTTATGAAACATGGCAATTCTATTGAGGAAATGAAGCAGAATTACTGAAATACAGTCAGTGTAACTGAGAAGGTAAACTTGATGTTCCAGGTCTTGACTGTGTAAAGTCAAATACTTGCAGGTTCTGAATTTTCTTTTGCAAATTTGTTGAGCTAAGGTAGTGAGGAGTAACTATGATCTTCCCCAGAGCAAAGCAGGCAAAGGGAAGTAAACAGAAGAAGAGTTATAAAAGAGTTAAAACACAAAAATTGAATGATTTCAGAATGGTTTGGACCTCAGTCCTGTGGTACAAAACCATCAACATCAACAACAGAAATACTACAAAAATACTCATTCTTGCCCCTATGCTGCATCCAGCTGCTTCCTTGTTTATATGGGTACTTCTGTTGCCCTGTCAATGTCTTCAGATTGAATTTATCTAGTGTAAAATATCTCTCCTCACCTCTCCACCCTTCTCATTTTTCTCTTTCTTTTTTTGTCCTGAATCAATCCCTTGGTCTGATTCATCACATGGACTCATAAGCTGTTGAGTCAGCACAACTGAGGTTGGCATGCTGTAACGTGATGGCAGAAGTGAACACCAGGAGGAGAAGTACAGGTGGAGGAAGGGACAGACTTGAGCATGACACCTAAAATTAGTATTGCTGCTGTTTGCTTTGCATCTTGGAAACATGGTCTTGGCTTGAGTCAGAGCATTTAAACTGTAAATTTCCCTCTAGCCTTTGACACCCTTAAACTTTACTTTTGTTATCTGCTAAGTGGGAATAACACTAGTTACCACAGGGATGTGAAGACTTACTAGTAGTTGTTAACCAATAAGCACATGAAAAATAGGGAAAACTGCTTTTTACACTCCAGCATTTTGCTGAAATAATTCTCCCATGCTAATTATCTACATTTCATTCGTAGTAAAGTGGTTGTTTTCTACTGTGTTCCTCCTATCAGAAACATGTTGCTAGAGCAAAGACAGGTCCCTGTTTTTGTAACCCAAGTGCCTCTATTTTTAGTTTTAAAATGTTGGCTGCATCTCTCTCTCTCTCTCTCTTTATTTTT
>NW_005060624.1:0-1295 GCF_000277835.1 Geospiza fortis
GCTTATATCTACTAGAACCAATTTCAGTTTGAAAGAACGTATCAGAAAATCTATTTGCTAAAATGGCCAAAAAGAATACATAACATTTAGAATTGAGAAAAAAACCCCCACCAAACCTTTGGAGCAAAATCATTTTAGAGAATGCCATGTATCTATGAAAAGTACAAAAAACTTCTATTCTCAAATGCACTTATCACCATTTTGCATTTGTTTTTTGGTTTTTTTTTTTTTTTTTTGTTTGAAAGCTCTGGCACTTATTTGATTCCTTTTTGAGCTAGTTCAGCTCATTAATCTGGTAAGAAAGCAGTTTAAAATAAACAGAAAAACCTATGGGGAACAGGATGCAAGGAACAGGATGCCACTTCAGCCATGTTGTAGTAAAGCATTAGGTCAGCCTTCTGTGTTGTACAAATATGTTTGTCATATATGAAAATCAATGCATAGCACTATTTTATTTTAAACTTGCTCATATGCTACTGGCAACCAGAATCATCAAGATGGTTTAAAACCAAACAACACCCAGCCCTCTAAGATACTCCCCAAACTATTGCAATGGAATAACTTTATCAGGTAAAGAGCTCGCTATGCAAAACCTGAACATGATGTCAAGAATGCTTTGTTGTGGATTGCCATTGTTTGGGATCGTTTATCCCTTACCCTACCATGTAGGTATAGGAAAAAATTAAGTAGCCACAAGGATTTTACAGCTGTTCTTGTATTTTGGGACAGTAAGAAATTAGGGTAGTAAACAAAACTGTGGTGAGTTTTACTATTGACTTTATTGCTTTTTCACTTTGAATTAACTGCTTTGCATTTCAGCTTACCCATCAGTATAATGAGAATAATAATATCTTCCTTCCTGTCAAAAAGATGTTTAATTATGCCTGTGATGTCATGGATTAAAAACAAAAAACATTATTATTGCAAGGAAGTATTGGCACGCCACAAGGTAACTGTAGTGAGCTGTTTCCTCCTCAGCTTCACTGTGATAGTAGAATTTTAAGTAGCAGTTCCAAAAATTTGTCTTAGCATAATCTGGTGACATATCTCAATAGAGCATTGTCCTAGGGCAACTTTATGATGCTTGTATCCCCAGTCATCTGTTCTGTTAATGCTGGATATTATATTCTCTGCCTTCAAGACTGGTTCTGAGAGCAAAGGCGGGGAGAAGAAGAAGCATGGAGTTTGTTATCAGAGACTGCACTCACTCCTCTAAAAGCAACACTCCCCCACATTCTGCCCTGGAATGTGTTGTCTGGGCACTGACAGAGCAAAACAGAGTGCTCCTTTGCTTT
>NW_005060625.1:0-1294 GCF_000277835.1 Geospiza fortis
ACCACCTCTCAGCAAGTACACGACAAATCAGAGAATAAGGAGGAGAGAAACAAGTAAGAAAAGGAGATTGGATGAATGAAGTTTTGAGGAAAATAGAGATGTTTGGGAAAGCAGCTACACCATTTTTTTCCTGTTCACAAAAGGTTTTTAAAAGGCAATGGAGATCAGCTGTTCTGGCAATAAAGGGTAGGGCATGATTTTGCAGCAAGGTCTACTGAAGGTGATATGAGAGTAAGGTCACCAAAACCATAGGATTACATCTCAAGACAGTTCCCTGAAGAAGAAATAGTGCAAAAGACCTTGCTGTCATTTATGAGCTCCCTTCTCCCACCCTGTGAGCCCTTGCCCAGATCAATGCCTACATACAGGGATAACTGAAGGGCTCCAAGTATTTGTCCATCCACTCCATCTGTGTGTCAGTCCATAGTGGTGCAGAGGGGGAAGAAGGGGGAGTGCAGGGTTTTCTGAGTGACTGACAGGGAGGGAGGAGAGGAGACTACACCTTGATGGTGAGACAGTCAGCAGTGATACAGATGCTTCTTTTTCACATGGTCACAGAATTTCTGCCACTGAATCAGTTTCCTTCACTTGATGTTTTCCTAATTCACATTTCTACCTTCTTTATCCTTTTTCCTCTCTGTCTGTTTCCCATAAACTTTTCTCTCTTGCCTTTCCATTTTTTTCCCCAATTTTCCTTTTTTTTTCTTCCCAGAACAAGACCCTACATTTCCAAGTCAGATTTTGATTGTCTAGCTGTGGTGGGTTTCCTTTCCTGTGACTCTGTTCTATAGCTGGGCTCTGCACATATTTTCACTGTGGAGCTCTTTTGCCAAGGAAAACATGGACTTCTCTGAACTGTTCAGCACTAGAAAAGACCAGGCTAAGGAGAAGCATGATGCTGAAAGGGAGAATGATGGGAAAGTGTTCCTTAACATGTAATATACCTGATTCAAGCAGGAAACTTGGCAGACCTGACCAAGAAAAAGCAGGACCAGACTGCCTAACATCTGCTCAGAATTACCTATGGGCCAGCAATCAAGAGGTGCTAACACCCAGCACAGACTCTTTATTTCTTTTCAGCAAGAAATCTCTTCAAACCCTTTCGTGGACAACCCTGATGCTGTGTCTTCCCACCAAGGCAAACAACAAGTCACTAATTGGATCACCGTCTTGGAGGTCTGATTAATGCATTGATGTGACCATTTCAAGAATTTCAGCCTGAAGGAGGAATTTAAAGAAAGAAAAAAGTAATTTGAAGAGTGATGTTGCATCCACTGGGTCTCAGGAAAAAAAA
>NW_005060626.1:0-1294 GCF_000277835.1 Geospiza fortis
TGAACTTCATATGGTTGGTGATTTCCCCGTCCTCTTATTTTTCAGTTTCTCTCTGCAGGGCTTCCTTGCCTTCAAATGGGTCAACAGCTCCTCCCAGTTTTCTACCATCTGCTTTTATCCCTTTCAGTCCTGCATCCAAGTCATATATGAAAATGTTGAAAAACACAAGATCTAAGATGTAGCCCTGCAGACTTTGCCATGACAGGAACAATGTAAATTTTTGTTATTTTTATATAGTAGATTAAGCCAAGGTCTAGTTAATACTTCAAAACAGGAAAAATATCCATCTATACTTTACACAGGTTTCAGATTTTGCCACATGAAAGCTTGTGTCACACACAACCACCACCACCAAGAGAAAGATACCAAAGCAAATGTCTATTTTTTTAATGTGCTTTTTGATCATGTAATATCTTTTTCAGTTTAACTAGGTGAAAAATGTATCCTATAAGTAACTCAAGTTTTTAAGTGAGTGCGGTGCCTTTGTTGTGTGAGACAGCAGTTACATCAGCTCAACCATGATGTAAAAACTGATTCTTAAAAATGGAGAAGGGAAGCAAAGAAATGCTTCCATATTTGCCAGATGTGAGGGAAATTTGCTGCTGTTCTGTTATTAGGGACATGTTCAACCCTGCTTCAAGAACTGTATGCCAGTTTGGTTTTTTCTAAAAAATGTAATTTTAAATATCTCTAAGGATGATGTTGGGCAGCTGCTGACAGTCTATTAACACTTGCATATTGGAACAGTATTGTAGCTATCTTACCAATTATAAACTGAGTGTGACAATCCTGGAAGAAAATTAGAAGTCTGACATTTGCATGAACAATAAATAACAACAAGGCAGAGCAGTTAAATCCAAAGGGTAAGGTTCAGAATTCTGTAGCAGAAATTTTAGTATAAGCCAATCAATATCATGTACCTAGCAGTGGGTAATGGGCGCCATGCTTGTGGAATGAATAGCCATATGTTAGAAAGTAGGACTTACAACAGGATGTTAAGGATTGTTGTAGATTACCAACTGACCATAAAATCCGTTTGCATTGCTCTAGCTGAAAGATCTAATGTGATCTTCTTAAGGATAGTCTGAACAAACAGAGATGACAATAAAGGTGATGTGATTCCTTCCTGAAATCTTGACAAAAGCATTACCGGAATGTCATTTACAGTTCAGACTTGCTACTTATAAGAGACCATGGGAAAAACTGGTACTATTCAGAAAACACTTGGGAGTGAACTGTCCCTTGGAAAACAGATTTTATAATGAATCGTTTTTTGGTGGTTTTTTTTTTTTTT
>NW_005060627.1:0-1294 GCF_000277835.1 Geospiza fortis
ATGTGACTATTTTTGGTTTTACCACTGAGACTGGAGATCTGTGCAGTTGTCTTGACTAGGAACAGCCTAGAATCAAGTTTGGCTGATAACTGGCCTCCTCCTCAAAACTGACTGTGCTTGTTTGTGGGATTATTTAGGATTTTAGAACTCCTCGGGTTGAATGGACAATACACATGTAATAGAACAGAAGATCTTTTAATAATCTCAGATGGAAACGTAGCTTTACTGACCATATTTAAACACTTTGGTGAATCCATCCCTGAGGAGAAGTGGCCCATAATTTCAAAAGTGCCTTGCAATTTTCCACATCCAAAGGCATGTG
Source organism: Geospiza fortis (assembly GCF_000277835.1). Classification (NCBI taxonomy): domain Eukaryota; kingdom Metazoa; phylum Chordata; class Aves; order Passeriformes; family Thraupidae; genus Geospiza; species Geospiza fortis. The sequence continues at coordinate 323 of NW_005060627.1, forward strand.
CTCAGATGTGGGTGTGCCAGCCTTTGTGGCAGGGGAAGGCAGGTGTCCTGTCCCTTTCACAGTCAGTGGCACTTGGTCCTTGCTGTGCCCTTCACACTTTCTGCTGCTTCTCTTGGAGTTTATCTGCTGTAGCTCCGATTTGACCTCTAAGGAGGTAAAAAAGGACATATTTACAATATGTTAGACACAAGTTAACAGAAGATGCATTAATTATTTGGATAGATCTTTAAAAATTATTCAGAAGAATAAGGTTTTTTTTGATATATAGCTGAGGGTTTGAATCCAGAATCACTTCCCTGCTGTCAGGGTATTTTTTTGCCTAAAAAGAACCTGCTTCCCACTATGTTTTTGTTGGTGTGTACAAATATAGCAGGTTTGTGGCATCAAATCACCCTCCAGAGTGGTTGGGAGCATTCTAAGAGTGGTTGGTACATATTTTGAGGTGGGTAGGATTAAGGGTTAAGTTCTTGCTCTTTTTCATTGTTTCACCTATTTTCAAATTCTGACGAGTCGCATGAGTGATAATTACAGAATTTCAGTATTTATAGAAAACTGTCAGTTTATAAGTATGTAATTGTGCAGATGATTTAATCTGACAGCACCTATTAAGCAAAAAATAGGGTTATCATTCTACAAATACAAAAATTTGGCAATTTTGACTAGCTTTTTTATTATAATTATTTAGAACATGAATACATATAGTGTAGCATGTAAAGTCTAAGGCCTTTAAGGAGAGAGGAAAAATAGTGTCAAAGGGTTTATAATACCAGATGCTGCAAGTTTTAACCAACATAGGTAAAAAAATGTAATTTATGGGACTAGATGAGGTATAAAGTAAAGCGAGATGGACTTTAAATACATTTCAATACATAAATGAAATTAGGGAGAGGCCTCCATGTTGTTATGCGGTGTTAAATGAAATCAGAAATGTTGTCACCTGACATGTCAGACAACTTCCTGTTCCAGTCCTGA
>NW_005060628.1:0-1294 GCF_000277835.1 Geospiza fortis
ACCTTCACCAAGCTGGTTACAGCCTCTAATTTTTGTGAGGCTGCTTAAGCAAACTTAAGAACTGGTTTTGGTGTAACTTCGATCAACCATAAAGATGCTGCAGATGATATGTTTATCTACACACATGTACCAGAGGAGTAGCCAGTACAGCCTATTTTCAATGGTGCTCAGCACAGTCCCTTTGATGATGTTAAAGGAGATGAAGAAAGATGCGACAAACACGTGCAGAAGCTGCATGTACAGTATCACGCCTACCATAACAAGAACTTGATCATAATGAAAATATTGCTCTTACTGCTTACAAAGCAGTAAGAGACTGCTTTGTAATCCAGTTAAGGAACTGACCTGAGAGCCCTGAAAGAGCAGCCTGGGCTTTGCAGGGGGGAAGAGCAGCCATCAGACCGTGCTCCCTGTGAGTCTGTGCATGCTCCAGCTCCAGCTTGTGAATGAGGGCTGGGGCTGATGGCAGGCAGCGTGATCGTAGTGACATAAAAAACTGTGAAAGGGGAGACAGTTTCCACATTTAGACTCGTACGTGGTAGGTACTGCCATGGATACCAGTGTTGCTAAGCGTGCTGCTGCTTCCTAGGGAAGTCTGTGCTCGTGGAAGCACAGGCTTGTGGGACTGTTTTAATTTAAGGATAGTATTAATGCATCTTGTGGGGAGACATACAGCACTAAGCCAGGCCCATCCTAGCTACTGCAGAGATGCAAAAAGCTCAACTACAACTACTTCAGGTCAATAATTTTTGTTTTAATTACTACAGGAAAATTGCTACTGTAGACCAGGCTGTCAGTAATAAGTGTAGCTGAAACTGAACTTAATAGAGCAAGTTCTATTTATCCAGGACAGAATCCTGTATTTGTAATGTTATTTATTACTCTCTCCTATTTTCTATGGTTTTGCTTTAGTACTCTTCTATTACAGTCTTTTTGTAGTTTCTTTAGCACAGAAGTCCATACCTTTTCTTTCATCATCTTACAATTCTCTTTTCACACTCTTGTTCTCTGAGCATATGGAACTCATTTTTTCCCTCTTTCCTGTTATTACTTTTTTGAATATTTCTGCTGTGTTCTTAAACTCATTCTGTTCTTCTCCCACTTTTGTTCTCAGCCACATTTGCATCCTTATGCCTCTTTTTCCACATACAGTATGAAACTACAATGAAATAAGATAAACAGAAATATGCTCGTGCTCAAAATGAAGGCTATGGAATTTTTATGCGAGTAGCAGAGCTATTCTCTTATTCTCTTCTCTTTCTTTGGGTGCCATTCAATACCACTGAAAAAAAAA
>NW_005060629.1:0-1294 GCF_000277835.1 Geospiza fortis
CAAAGGTAGACTAAGCTACCTGAAAAATGCCCTTTGCACGGCACAGGCTGGGAGCTTGAGTCTGAAGAGCAGCTCATCTTGCTGACATGATACTGAGACTGATCCAAAGACCCTGCTAGAAGGATTGCTGGATCCTGCTGCCTTCAAGTGGCTCCATGTGAGATCCATTCATGTGAGGTGGTACAGACAAGGAGGCACTTGCTGTCACAGAGGTGTCAGGACTGCATGTGAATTTTAAGCAGACACAGAGACCACTCCTGCTGCACTCTCCTAGCACCTCCCTACTAGCCAACTTAGTAGCTACGTTACTTGGAAGAACCTCATTCCTTTCCTCTCAATAAAATATTATGTAGGGAGCCTGTATTTCTTTGTGGGGCCAGTTATCTAAAAATGTATCTACAAGATTCCACATTAAAATACATGAATCTGCTCCTGCCTCGAGCTGTTGTTCTGGAGCCTATTTTATTACAGATGGTTCCTGTTATGTTTCATTGTTTTTATTTGTGCTGAAAGCTGAAAATGTAGCTGTCCTCTTGCATGTTTTAAGGGTCTAAAATCAGTTAGGAGCTGCTGAGAAAGTTCACCATGCTTGAAATAATCCATGTTACCCACATGCTTCTAATTTTGCTGTTGAAGGCTTAGAAAATCCTTCAAACATCATATAACTCAGTCTGAAACAAGCAATTTTGCTGAGCTGCCAGACAGGGAAATTGTTGCATTTGTCAGATCTCTGATGTGTATGCAAGGGCAAAAGAATAGGAATGGAAGCTGGGTTTGCTGTCTTTTTTTCCACTTTCCTGTTGCTCTAGTCCCAGTTGCAGAGCTGCTCAGAATGGTGCTGTCCTCTGCACACTGATGTGGCTCTGTTGTGCCATTGCAGTTTTATACTAGCTAAAAGCTGATTTATGAGACATTCAGCACTTGCTTTTTATTTTGGCCAAAACTGTAGTGAAATTTTTTGCAAGGCAGTATCATTGATTTTAGCAAACTCAGTATATATTCACTTGTCCTTCAGCATGTGGCATCCTGGAGATCCATGCCAAAAAATGAGTCTGTGCAGAAGCTGGTGCATAATTTCCAGGAAAAACAATTAAAAATACTTTCGAGTTCTTGTATGGGTGTACACAGTGCCCTCCATGAGTCCTCTGAGGTTTGCTTTTGACATTAAGGAAGAGTAATGTGGTTTAAAGAAAAAAAATAAAGACTCATTTTAAAACCTTACTTCTTTGCTACAGTTTCCAGTTCAAAAATATTTTTTTTCCTTCCTTTAAAAGATATTTTTCTCTTTGAGAAT
>NW_005060630.1:0-1294 GCF_000277835.1 Geospiza fortis
GGTGGGAGCAGAAGACAGCCTCACAGCCAAGCATCTCTTCAGCCTTATTGTTGAAATAGCACAAATATTCTTGAGATGTGTTTCTCTGTTCTAAACCAGTCATGGTTACCTTTAGGATAGACAGAGAGGACTTTATTCCGTTGTGTAAGAAATACACAATGCTTTATTCTGCTGTCTAAGGCTGTTTGAAATGTTGTAGGGTGGTATTCAAGGCATCTAAGAGGAGCTGCAGCTATAACCAGGGATTTACCTTCTGTTGGAATGGGAACTAGGGACAAGACAAGACATAGCATACCTCAGGTAGTATTGAACACCCATTTCTAGGCAGCTGAATTATTTGCAGCCTCATCTGCTTTTAATGAGACCAAGTTAGTGCTCTGGAAGAGTTGTGTTGCACCCTGTTGCTGCAGAGTTAAAGTTGAGGAGAGCTTTGCTGCTGGTGGTAGATCACCCCTTGTCTGCACAGCTCTAGAAAACTTACCAGAGCTTTTCCACCTTTCAGAAACTCCTGCAAGGCTTCTCCTTTTTAAAGGTGAATTCAGTATTATACCCGCTTTTAGAAGGAATTATTAGCTTTGTAAAGACAGTCAGTAGAGAGCAAACTTCTGTCAAATGAGTGAGATTCTTTGTCCTGCCTCAGCACTGGGAAGATTTGTCAGTTGGTTTGCTCTTGAGTTGTTGGGACAACTGGTAAGTTGAGTTTATTATCACCTCTTAGGTTACATGTGCCTCAACTGTATAATTGCCTCAAGATTCTAGGGTTTGTCTGCTATAAGAACAGACACTGTAAAGTGGTCCTGTTCTGCAAATGATGTCCTGTTGATCTCTGCTCACTGTGGTAGACTGTTCTTAATCTTCTGAAGGGGAAATTGTTCTGATCATTGTTTTGTCCAGTGCTTGTCTATGTCAAGGAAAGGCAGAAATAACCTCTTTTGTCTCCTACAGTTCAGGTGTGAGACTTCTTGTAGGATAGAACAAGGTCAGGACAAGTTTAGTGTCACCCTGAATGAGGCCTTATGCTTTCTGGGTAGCACAAATACTGATGGATTTTTTCCTACACCATTTGCATTTTACTCTCTACATACAAGAATTGATAGAACACATATGGTTAAAGCTGACTTGGCTGGTGAAGTCTGTCCATGAGGGTGCCTGGTTCCAGCACTCATGCACTTTTATTCAGAAGCTCCTATACAGGCTAGAAGTAAACACAATAGAAAATTAAAACAGATAACACTGGGGAGAGGTGGTGCAGTAGATTTCACTGCAGTAAAAGAGGTTTCTGAGATTATCTGTT
>NW_005060631.1:0-1294 GCF_000277835.1 Geospiza fortis
AAAAAAAATTGTTGTTTTAACTGTAGCAAAACTAAAATCCCTGCTGACAGAGTGCTGCAGGTGTGCCCTTATTGCTGACTTGGCCTGAGGCCAAACACGAGGGCTCCACCCTATCTGCGCCTTACATCACTGAGGTTGGATCAGGACACCAGTTTCTGATGAGGAAATAAGCACTCTCCCAAAGTGGGGCCAGAATGACCTTTTTCCAAGGAGTCTGAGTGGAACAGTGGTGAGCTCAGCTAAAATTCTTGGAAAAACTGGTGTTGCAATAGCAGCATAAAAACCCTCTGCTCATATCTGCTGGGGTCTTGGAAATCCAGTTCATGCAGCTAAGACCCTGCAGAGCAGGTCAGATGGGATACAGCCACAGCCAAGATGGGAGGTTCTGGTCAATCCTTTGTAGTATCCTTCCTTATGAGACCTTATCTGTCCTTATCTGTCCTTATGGGACTCCTCCTCCAGCCCACTTTGTGTTCCTCCAACTTTACCTGATAGCAACCAGACAGTGCCCCCTCTTGCTGCCTAAACTCAGCCAAAATGTGACTCTAGTGAGAGCTGATTAAGCTCACCATTAGATGAAAAATGTCAAAATTTGAAGGCACTAGTCCAGGCAACCAGCCTAAGGCCACAATGCTACAGAGCTGTGGACACATCCTCTTCTCTGAGCAAGAGAGACTGTCCCCAGTTCTGGGAGAGCAGCCAGGCTGCAGGAAAACAAGGGTTGAACTTCTGGCAAATAAACTAAACCCAGGTGGAACTGTTTTCCACAGGGAGCCCCCTTGGCACACCTTCTCCCGTCCTGTTGTGTATGGGCAAAAGGGTGCAGAGCTCCCACCTGAAACCAGGCATGAGATGAGACCGACTCTTAGTCTGTCACTGCCCAGTGAATACATCTCTGGTTACTTTGAGGCTTTACAGGGAGGCAAATGATCTCCATGACCTGTCTGCTGAACAGCCAAGGCCCCAGGAATCTGGGTTCATTCTAAAGTAAATAGTAAGCATTTCTGATTTCTCAGATGTCTGTGAGAGTGAAACTATCTCCTTTTAGGTGTTCCTCCTGGGGATTTCTTCTCCAATATCTCTTCCTGCTACAAGAGGGTCTCTGTTCCTGTGTGGCTACAGCATGCAGCATCAGCATGTCAAAATCAAATGCAGTTAAGACTAAATCCTTCCTTGTGCTTTAATTCACATGAACTTAAATGCTAAGGCCATGCTCATTATCTGACAGGGTCAGAGCAGTAGCTGGGTCCTGGGGAAGCACTTGTTGCCAGTGTAAAAAAAGACAAAAAAAAAA
>NW_005060632.1:0-1293 GCF_000277835.1 Geospiza fortis
CAGATTTCTGGTGGCTCTTTCTGCATGGAATGTTTCCACAGGTGTTCCTTATCTTTCCAACCTTCCTGCTAATAAACAGAAGGAAAACAGAGGGAAATAATGACAAATAAAGGATTTGCAGGGGTTTAACTCTTCTTACCTCAGCGTGGCCCCTTCTGTCTTGTACCCTGGTGACAGTAAGCCAGGGTTAGAGCCTGCTGGGTTTGGTCAGTGCTGTGGACAAGGCTCTGAACAGCCCTGCCTCCTTCCCAGAGAGCAGGAGCTGAGTCCTTTCCATGCCTGTGCCTCATGCCACACCATTCAGAAAGGCATGCAGAAGTGCAAATACCCAACCAGCACTTAAACAGCCTGAAGGACCATTCCTGAGGAGATAAAGGGTGAGAGAAAAGCGTCAAGATGAGGGCAGTGAGTTTTGTGAGTGTAGCCTTAAAGTAAATATTTGAACAGCAAGCTGGAATTCAGCCAGCTGGAGCATTTTATTCAAAGGAAGCATCTTAGGGATAGCTGAAGCTGGCATCAGAGTGGTACAGAGGAATTAACCACGTCCTGGCCACAACCAGAACTGAAGGGTTTGGGCAAAGCAAGGGAATGACTGAAACTACAACATTAGGAAGGAAGATACAGTCATAATTGGACATCATTTCAGCATGATGCTGGTTTTCAAACCAAAAATAAAACCAACAAATCTTCCAATTGAGTATGCACGGAGCATAAAAACATTAGAAAGATGTTTAGAACATGTTGTTCATCATTTAGAAAGATGTTTAGATGTTTAGATCTTTAGCAACAAAAAGCTGTATGAAGGCAAAAGAGGACTTCATGACCAAAGAAATCTGTTTCTCTGAGGGCGGTTGTACAGCACCCAGTGGTTTCAGTGGAGCAGGCATTCAGGCTGTTTGTTGTAGCCTCAGACTCCGCATAAACAGGAGGATGTGGTTTTCATGTCAGGGATGATGAATGGGGAATCTGTTCCTAGAGCCAATTCACCCCATCCCTTCTAGGGAGTCAAAGAGAGCAAAATTGGCTTTTTTACAGCTGAATTGGAAAAAGTGCCAGCTTTGGGCCATTGGGATGGTGCTGGTTTGTGTGCTTGCTCTCCCCTGTTTGGGAAATGCTGGGGAAACAACATTCCTTGGTTTCTGGGTGCATTCCTTTAGAGGTGGAGAAGGATGGAGCTTGCAGCCTTTGACAAGGAAAACAGAACAGAATCTACAACACAAGAAGGAAACACTTCTAGGTGTTTTTCCTTCCAGATGCCCATTCAAACATTTCAGCTAACATTAAAAAAAAAAA
>NW_005060633.1:0-1293 GCF_000277835.1 Geospiza fortis
TGATTCACTGTTTTCCCTTCCCACCTGACCCATTCTGGGATTCCCACAGGGTCATGGAGGGGTTGAAACAGAGAATATCCATCATTGAATATTAAGAGCACTGGCTTGAATACATTCTGTAGTATTAAAATCTTGAAGACACTAATTGCAAGAATCACTCTCTATTTCCCATTCTCATGCATTTCTCCCTCAAAACAGATAATAGTCTCAGGCAGTAGGAAAACCTTACGCCAAAGATTTGAAAACTTGTATTTTTGTACAAAACCTTGATAGTCCTTAGGTGTGCTTTTCTATATAGACAGCCAGACCCTGCACCCAGGTTGGCTGTTTCCAAGACCTTGTACATGTGAGCTTCTTATACAGAAAAAATGTTTTCTGAATCCTGGACAAACATGAACTCTATGCTCCCAGCTATCAAAAAGGACCTTGCCATTATGTTCAGGCAACTGAATCCATCTGAAAAACACCAAAGCTGTATCACAGAACAAAGGAACTCCACTGAGGTGTTGTTTCAACACAAGGAAACAACCTGCCTTAGGGAGCACTGTTGAGTGAGTCCAAGGGTTTCACAGGCTTACAAAACTGGACTCTGCTCAGGACTCGTGCCCCCAGGCAGATTTCTTTTTCACTATTTGGTTTGAGGAAAGCAGACATATTGTGTTTTAGGAGAAATGTTGCTTAACAATTTTAAAGAGAAGTGGAGTATTATTCCTGTTTCAAAATAATCCTGCTACATCAAGCATCACAAGAATGGAAAATACCTAGAGCAACCACAGTAAACCCAGAAACCAAACAGAGGAATTGCTCTTTTTAATGTGTCTAGGTGTGCAAATTGCCTACACACTAGCCAAATCATTGAGAAATAAGCTATGCACTAGTTGGTATCTCATGGATGAATTTGGTCAGGAATCTAACATTCCCAAAGAAAAATGTTGCACTTTTATACAATCTACTGAGTGAAGAAACAATGTGCAGTTAACAGAGTACTTAGATAATTTCACTATTCTGCTTCCTCACCTCCCAGATTCTGACTATCAGTAATTTCTGGTGAATTGAATGATGCAGAAGGCTTGTAGACTACTCTTAGTTTCAAAATTGTTAATGGGTCATGCTCACTACTATATCAGATTTTTTCATTATGATTGAATATCCTGGCCAGATCAGAGACACAGAGAAAGAACAAAGTGGAGTTGTCGGTGCCTGAATTGTCTTGAAGACAGGGAGCTTGCTCAGGTCCCATCCAACCTGGCCCTGAGCATTTCTGGGACTGGGGCATCCACAGCTTCTCTGGGC
>NW_005060634.1:0-1292 GCF_000277835.1 Geospiza fortis
ACCCCAAAACTCAAAATCTCTCAGACCACCCTGCAGCAGTCACAACAGACAACCCATCCCAGTGCAAAACTTGAACAGCTACTGCATGAAAAGGCAAATGTATCCATCTGAAACCGGGATGCACTGGGAAGAATTCTGAAGAGGGAGGATGTCATCCTCAAGCTTCACAATGTCAAGTAGAGAAATGTTAGTCACTTTCTCTAACACACACTCAGATGACATTTCACTGTTTTCCCACCAGAGTACGTAAGAAAGGTTCTGTACCTTGGGAAAGAGCGAGCCCGCAGCTGCTTAACAAAGGTCCGTGTTCCAGCCTGCACTGGTTTGGAGCCATCATCTGGCTCTGTGTAGTCATGTCTGTGCCAGTTTCTCCTCTTCTTCACTACAAGTTTCAGAAGGATTAAACATGGAATTAGTTAAATCAGATGGCTCAGATTAGCAGTCATCCCATCAGTGAGACAGACATGTCTCAATCACATCAAAAAAATAAGGTTTGTTAATCACAGTAATCAGGTGACATTCTACCTATTTCCAAAAAATGACACCTGCAAGACACTGTAACTCTCTGTACTTTTATAGCTCCTTCTATGTGAGAATCTCAGTGCACACTATACACAAATTAAGAGTCCGTATCCAGTCCAACACAAGTAAACAGCTGCAGCCTAAAAGCTGTACAAATCCAAAAAGACAGCTACGAAATCAACAATCAAACTTTAATTTCTTAAAGCTCAGACTTTTTTTTAATAAACAAAACAATCACACCTCTTGAATAGCCAGAGACATCATTTTACATACTCACACAAGTTACAAGATTTAATCCCACTGTGCTATTACATCCCATAAGTACACCCATATCCAGTCTGATAATATTACTGCTATTCACTACCATTTCTACTGCTTATGTTACAGTTAAAGTTTGGTGTGCAAACTGCTTTGGGCAGGTGTGACCTTTACAATACATGTAACAAAAGCACTGCACTCCAAAACATACAACTTCTTAACGGTTTGAAGCCTTAATGCACTGCTACAGCATAGTAATAAAGAACAAAGGATAAAATAAAGTTCTATTACAATATTGGGAATCTGGAACTGATAGTTCAATAGTAGCAAAATTACATTTCTAACTGCTCCTTATACTTTAAGGGCCAAGGAAATTTAAACACTAGACATTCTCATAAAAACTTGCTGTGATGATCTCCCTATGACAAATGACAGATATACAAATGAAAAAAAAGTATTGTAAAAAACATGTATGTACTTTTACAGAATCACAAAATGGTTTGGGGTGGAAG
>NW_005060635.1:0-1292 GCF_000277835.1 Geospiza fortis
AAAAATGCGAATTTTGGGGGAAAAAATGAGCGAAAATTGAGATTTTTTTGGGTTAAATTTTTTTCTCAAATTTGGGATTTGTCCGAAAAATTTCAGAGATTTTGGTTCCATTTTGGGGATTTTTTTGCCCGATTTTGGGGTTTTTTGCTCAATTTTTGGGTTTTTGCGCCTCCTGGTGGCCCCAGAACGAATCAAAATCGCCCAAATTTTCCCAAAATGTCCAAAATTCATCCAGAAATCAAAAAAATTATTTTAAAACCCAAAATTTCCTTTAATATTCCCCAAAATTTCTTCCAAAAAATCCCCAAATTTTGCCCCAAAAAGTTCCCCCAAATTCCTAAATTTCCCCCCAAAATTTCCACAAAATTTACCCCAAAATCCCCAAAATTTCAGCCCAAAAAATCTCTAATTTCCCACCCAAAATTTCCAAATTTTCCTCAAAAAATGCCCAAACTTTCCCTAAAATTTTTCCCCCAAATCCCCATTTTTTCCCCCAAAATTTTCCCCAAAACTTCTCAAAAATCCCCAATTTTATCCTCAAAAAATCTTCAAAATTTTCCTCAGAATCCCCACATTTTTCCCAAAAAAATCCTCAAAATTTCCCCCAAAATTTCCCCCCAAAAATCCCAAAATTTCCTCCAAAATCCACCAAATTTCTACCCCAAAATCTCCCAAATCTTCCCTAAAAAATTCCCAATTTTTCCTTGAAAATTCCCACAAAATTAACCCAGAAATCTACAAAATTTCCCCCCAAAATTCCAAAATTTCTCCCAAAATTCCAAATTTTTTTTTCTAAAAAAACTCCCAAATTTTTCCCCTGAAATCCCCAAAATTTTCCCCCCAAAATACCCAAATTTTTCCTCAATTTCCCCAAAATTCCAAATTTTTCCCTAAAATTTTGCCAAAATTCCACAAAATCTTTTCCCTAAATTCCCAAATTTTTCCCCAAAAATTTCCACAAAACTTTCCTTAAAATTTTCCCCAAAATCCCAAATTTTTTCCCCACAAAATTCCCAAAATTTCCCCCACCAAAATTCCCAAATTTTCCTTCCGAAAAATGCCCAAATTTTTTCCCCCAAAATCCCAAAATGTCTCCGGAAACATCCCCAATTTTCTCCTCAAAAAATCTCCAAAATTTCGCCCGAAAAGCCCCAAAATTTTCCCCAAAAATCTTCATTTTTTCCTCAAAAATTTCCACCAAATTTCCACGAAAATTCCCCAAATTTTCCTCAAAAAATCCCCAAAATTTCAGCCCCAAATATCCCCAAATTTTTCCCCCCAAATCCCAAATT
>NW_005060636.1:0-1291 GCF_000277835.1 Geospiza fortis
GGAGAGCTGCTCCAGCCCTCTGATCACAGGGATTAAAATAATCTCTGAAATGGAGCTTAAAACATGAAGGGCTAAAATTGGACATCTTTTGTGTTTAATATGATTGCAAGAATTTTTTGTGAAGCCTTACTCGAATACTGAGATTATTAATTGTGTTGATATGGTTGTGTGGGCAGAGACTGTTACAAGTATAAAGAGCTGTCTTACTGCCTTTTTCCTACTCCCACCTTGTGTGGGAGAAACACGGAAGGAAAGGACAGAGATACAGTGGTCAAACTGGCAGAGACCATATGTAACACTAGTGGCTTAGAGATTAGCCTGCTAAAATCTGTGTGGTATCTATGTGGATGAGGACTTTTGGACTTCAGATGTCTAACCCAGAAACTCAAAAAAAATCAGACTCTTCCATGAAAATGAAAGCTGATATACTACAAATGAGACATAAAATGTGAGCAAATACAAAATAAGTGACTTCACGAAGCAGATAAAGATGCTCAGCTCAGAATTAGTGTGGTTGCTGTTTGCAGTGATCTGGTTTTCTGGGGAGTTAGAGATGTGTCTCTAAATCCTCTTTGCCAGTACCCAGCTTGCAGGGTAGGGAGGAAGATCTGTGCACCCATTCCATGTATATTCAGAAGTCTTCACTGCAGGGGAAGAGGAACTTGCATGTGTCAAATCCTAGGAAGTATCTCAGCCCCTAGAAGAAATAATTTTCATATTGAGGAAGCATTGTCAACAAGAAGGACTCAGGGGGTCATGGCTTTCTGTGATTTTCTGGTCTCACAGCTGGACTTGCTGCTGTGATGTGCTGCAGTCAGCCAAAGAAACTGAACTCAAGAGTTGAGGGAGAAATAAAAAGTGCATGCTTGTACCTATATTCTGGTTGGTGGTATTTATGAGCCTGAAAAATATTGGTGAATATTGTTTTGGGTTTGCTTGGGGTTTGTCTTATTTTGTCATGGTTTTTTTGGTGGTGGTTGTTTTCTTTAGTTTGGTTTGTTTTGTTCCTGTTGTTTTCTTTTGTGTGTGTGTTTTATTTTTTCTTCTTTCATTTAGTAAATTTTGTTGGGGGAGTCTTTATTCCTAGAACTGGCTTCTGTGTGAAGAATTATTAAAGCATGAAGCAGTTACTGCCCAGCCATAGCTACTCTTTCAAACCTTCTGTTTGTGCCAACACACATCCTGTTCTTGTTGCTGAAATGTGGATTATGTCTGTGGTGTGCAACATGCTTGCATGAATATGGCATGAGATTTCTGCTGGGACATGAGCTCTTTGCCGTTTTTTTTTTTT
>NW_005060637.1:0-1291 GCF_000277835.1 Geospiza fortis
AACGAAATAATTGACCTTGATGTTTAAACTACAACTTCCTTCATGTCATTAAGCTCACTGTTTTTAAAAAAAAATGTTTAGTATCTGAACTCTGGCGTTCATTCTGCTAATCTCATAATAACATTTGTTTCTTGTGGAATTTTGTTTGATGAACTCATGGTGAAAGAGGAGAGAAAGAGTTCAGGACAACACGAGCTTTACAGCTCATTTATACTTTTTCTCTCTGAAAAAAATAGCAAAAACACCCTTATGCAGAATGACTTTTCAGGAACAGTTTCTCAGATGGATGGATCAAGAAGAAACTTTCTACAGCTGAACCATAAGCCTTGGGACAAACTGTTCTTTTAACATGTATTCTGACTTTTAAAAAATATTGCAGTCCTTGACTACAAAAAAATGATTTTGTGGAGTTTGTCCTCGTGATAACTAGGCTCTGAGTCTGCTTTTGAAATGTGAGAGAAATGGAACTAACTCCATAAAGTGTGTCTATCACATAAAGCTTTTAGGACAGCCTGATTCACACTATATCCTGCTCTTTGTTCAACTGACAGATTTCCAACTGCAGAAAGGGGCACACGTCTGGGGACTGCTATTATCTAAGCTAAATATGTACATTTTGGATCTGTTCTATTTTATTTGAATACTCACAGTTTCTGTTTGGGGATCTTAAGCATGAAAGGATTGCAGTGATGTGCATTTTATTAACTATCCATCATTCTTTGTACATGCACAAAGGTGCATAAACATACACATTTACGAGTCTCTCTGCTCTGCAAGAGTTCAGAAAATTTCATGTAAAGTTATTTCAAATAAAAGCAAATAAGGAACCAAACAACATACACATTACCATACCAGAAAACAGGGAAACAAACAAGGTGGGGAGAAATTAAAGCAATAAATGAACAGAGTTTAACTTGATTTTTATTTGTTTGTAAATGAAAAATACCATGACAGAAGTGGATTTTTTTTCCAGTCATGTGATCCTTGAATTGCAAAACACTGGTATCTACCAAAACACTGTTTTGTACCCTGCACGTTGTGTACTCGCTCATAGATGAAAGCTCTTCCTTTTTCCCTGCTGGCACACATTTTTTCTCTCCAATGAGTACCTACTTTCAGAAGAAGTATGACAAATCAGGTTGCTTTACTCCCAACAAAGGACATGTAGTTAACATTTCCACTGATAAACAATATTTGAATTCCCACCCCAGGGTACAAACAGTCAGCTCAATAATGTTTAAAGACCTGGGATCTAGAGAGCATGGTGATGTTACACAACTGGAGATGTGAC
>NW_005060638.1:0-1291 GCF_000277835.1 Geospiza fortis
CCTATCGTACCACTCTATAAAAACCGCCTGGTTCTTTTGAATAAAACCTTCTTTACCTTTTCTACAATCCTGCCTCTTGCCTGTTCCTGCCTTGACCTCGGCGCAAGAGTGACACACAGATGCAATTCTGAATCCTCACTACAAATTTAATTAATTATCTGTTTGACCTTCTCTAGATAATCACCATGACATGCAGCAGTTCTGCGTATAGGCTAAATGTGAATTTGACTGAGTCCATTCGATAATTTTCAGCTTTGGTTTGGGAAGATGAGTAATTTTCTGTTACGCTATGGAGTTGTGTTTTAACTAAGCTGGGCAACATCTGTGTTGCAAGGGGGTTCTCTGACACAGTTGTTTATGTGATGAAATCTAGCCTTGTCTTGCCTTTGCATTTCAGAGTCCTTCTAAATGCACCCCAGCATGACCTGAGCTCCACATAACAACAGAAGAACATTCACAATACTCTTGCAATGACCTGACTTCAAATTCTCGATGTACATGAATTTGTCTTGAAAGTCAAAACAGATTTCTTCTAATCTGATTGACTCCAAAGATTAAATAACATCTTGGATAAAGACAGTAAAATAGCTTAGCTGTTCAGTATCATTACATCAATTCCAAAGCTATACAAAACAAATAAACATAAGGCCCAGCATTCAAGCTTCATTAGGTTTATGTTGCACAGCTACATTAAACAAAATTACAGATTCAGTAAGATCTTATCATGCTGATGCAGCAGCTGCTCTGGACAGGATCACACAGTTATTCTAATTTGCAGGTTTTTCTAGAAAACAGTAGTTCAGACCTCTTCCATGAACAGGCCCACCCCTGCCCTGCAACCTTTAAGTCAGGTGCTAGCAAGACGCTAAGCCCTGGCTGAAAAAGCAGATTCGATGAGCAGAAAAGGGCTGGAGATTTTAATCATTCATCCCATATGACTATTCATTGTCCATCCAGTAATTTACCTGTCAGAAAATGGTTTTCTACCACTTTCTTGTTATTTTCCTTTTTTACAAGTACAGCTGGTACAGACATCTAATTTATGGCACCCTCTCTATAAACTAACCTATATGTTTAATTCTTTCTAAGACAACTTTTAAAGACAAATATGAAACAGGAAAAGCTTCCTGGATTTCTGAAGTAGATGTCAGGGCCATTTGGGCTTTACTAGAGCCTGAGTTGTGAGGTGGTGGACTAAACTAAGGTGTGGGTTGTGACCTGATCGGTGTGGGGGGTCAGGGAGGGAAGGTGGGCATTCATTTCCACACTGCCTTTGCTCTGGAGCCTCCAG
>NW_005060639.1:0-1291 GCF_000277835.1 Geospiza fortis
CTGTAACTTTCTGCTTATTTCTCAACAGTTATTGGAAATGCAAAATGAACGAAGTCTGGGACAGTAAACATGGCTTATTTTCTATATTTGATCTTTTGCTGTTGCCAGTCAACTGCAATTATCCAAACATGTCAGAGCTGGAGAATACACAGAAATGAAGGCAGCCTCAGAAAACAGACTGGAGACTGAACATGGTCACCTAGATGGCTGATACCAAGTAAACCAAGTGAAACTGCTATGGCAGGACATAGCACTGTATTCTTGCTTGTTATTCACAGTGTCATTGAAGATTTTTATTTCATTGCTACACTTCATTTTATCCTGGAAGACATCTCTGAAAAACTTTTCCAGTAATTCCAATAAAATTTTCTTTATGCTAAGGAACATATTCTTTAAAATCTCCAGTTTATTGGCCCTTGAAGCTGCCAAAAACCATCTGCATGAAACTGAAGCATGGTCCTATAGAGTGAAGACAAGATCAGTCCCAGCTAAAGATCAGATGCTCAATTCCATGTGATATGTATTTAATATAGCTTGGCCAAAGTGCATTGTATGCTGTCCTGATGAACAGAAACAGCTACAAGTTTCAGAAAGCCACTTTGTGCACGGCTCACTGAGGAACCGATTCTAGAATTATCCCAGAGCAAGAAATGGCCAAAGTTCATGTTTACTATTTTGGAAGTAATTTCAACTTCAGTGTATGAATTCATAGCAGACAAGTCAGTGCTGGTGCATCAAAGAACAGGAATATTTTAGTCAACAGCCTGGTGGAATTATTATACATGTTAAAGAGTCCAGATAACATCGCAAGCGATGAGCATCTGTCAAGTGCTCTGCACAAACAACACCAAGGCACAGCTCTGCAGCCCTGGACACAACCTCTGCTCTGAGGCTGAACTGCTCATTAAATGCAAGGTTATGTTGTAGGGTGCTTTGCATCCATCCACAAAGGGCAATGGCAGAGCTAAAAACTAAACTGTGTCAAACAGGGCTGAATCAAGACGAGGAAGAAAACTTGTCAGCCCTTGAGCCACAACTCAAGGATGCAGAAGTTTTGCTCATCAGGTTTTAAGCTTGACCTGTACAATCGATTGTTTTTAGGGCAAAATGCAATAGTTTAGATAAGAAATGCAGCCCCTTGTTTTACTTCAAAAAGCATAGCTGAGGGAGTGCAGCTTGGGGAGATGTGCAGCCTCCTGCATAGTCCATCTTGTGTTCACTGAGACAAAGAACTCAGGAAACAGTTTATGAAGAACTCAAAAATAACCCAAAACACCAAAAAAAAAAAAGC
>NW_005060640.1:0-1291 GCF_000277835.1 Geospiza fortis
CTACACATGTGAAATTACTAATCTAAACATCGACTGCAGGAACTGACTTACTGCAGAGTATGCAAAATACCACAGGCAAGATCTGAGTAAAGGTGTCATCATGCACTCCAAACCTTTACAGCAAAAAACACTGAAGTGTTTGCCTTTGATTTTCTTACACAGTGTTAGGTAATCCCTATTTTAAATAGCAATGGTCTTTTAGGTGTGACAGCTTAAATGTAAGACTCAAAATTTGTAGGTGGAAGGAGTTTTTAATATCAGATGAGCTTTAGGACACCTAAGACTTTATCAGAGCTGGTAAGAGGCTGTATTCCACAGATACAATATAAAATGCAAATACACAGCCTTCTGATATTTTGACAGATGATGAGTTTAAAAACTCAAGAAATGTAAGAGAATAATGTTTCAGAGGGCCTGAATTCCTAAGAACCTGGGTTCCAGTTGCTTTCCTCAACACTGGAAATACCAAGCTCCAAAAGCTCATTAGCAACTTGGCTAAAATGTTTATGTTCAGGTTCACATTACCTGTCTAACCAAATCTTTGCAACACAGAGACAGGTATCAGCCCTGTGCTGCTGCTTGGCCGGGTGTGGAACATGAGCCCAGCTCACATGCCAAATTAGTTTGTTTAGTGACAGTGATATCTGAGGCTGATTAAAATAGAAACTGGCTCATTCACAGATGAGCTAATAAACAAGCAAGTGTTGTGGGATCTCTTTTCTAAACAAAAACTATAATAATGCTTTTTATCTCCTTATACAAATGCTGATCTTCTAAGACAGTAAAAATAATCAGGAGGCTGTCACCTTGAGAGCAGGGGAACAAAATCTTAACCATTTTTACAACTACTGCTACAGTGTGCAGTCATCTGTTTTTCACTTTCTGAGGAGAGGCTGTGGCTAATACTTGCTCTACAGTAAAAAAATTATGTCATTTAGCAGTTAGAGAGAAGAAGATGGTATTACAGAAGCAAGTAAGAGATAGTAGAAGAAAAAAGTTGGAAAATATTCCACACAGATTTGTAATCTACAAGATGCAATTTCATGTTTTTCAGGACTGCTGAGAGGGCTCAATGCTTGATGGGATTTTGCAGGTATTTTGAAGATGCAACAAGGCTGGAATGAGCATTTGTCTTCTTCTTCATAGAAAACACCTGTTCATGCATTCAGAGAAGAACTTTTTATTTTAATTTTTTGACAATTTTTCTTTAAATTGCTGCACTTAAAATTAGTAAAACACCCACAAGGTGGCAGCAAAAGAAAGTTCTATTTTAACTGAATTATTTTTTTTT
>NW_005060641.1:0-1291 GCF_000277835.1 Geospiza fortis
CAGAGGTGCCCAGAGGTGCTGTGTCACTCAGGACTTCTGGGTTTCTGTTCAAAGTTATGGGTCCAAGTTTGGTGCAAGCCAAAAGCTCATGAAAAGAATGGCTATTCAGCCAGATGTTTCAAACAGTCTAAGTGCTGGTGCACAATTATTTGTAATAACAAAGAAAATAAGCAGAACTAGCCACAGGGCCAACATATGATTTCATCTGGTGCTTTGCCAGTTTCAGGAAGCAGTTAAGAATCAAATGGAAAGAGAATAAAATACCTTGTTTGTGGTAGTGGCAAGGAACGTCTGTTTTAAGCTCAGCTGCTACACTTTTGTCTGTGGTAAGAGGGGGGAGCATGTGCTGCTGCTGTTTGCATTTATCCTGGTCTGCCTTAGCTGAGAGCAGTTGCTCCACTGTTGACATAAAGAATCACAAAGCAGGAGGGAACCTGGTGGTAGAGACAGGAAATTTTGTGGCATCCTGATGACAATCCTCTTGCAACACCAGAGTTAGCACAGTGTCCTCTGCATCGTCACAGATCTTTACTGGCACATGCAAATGAATCCACGTGACAATCCTGGGAGACAGGCACAAGTGTGTTATCAGAAAGGAAGAAGAGGAACCAGGAGGAATCCATCTGCTGCTGCCTGGTGTGGCTGTTTTCTGTGTACAAGGCCAGCCTTGGCATCCCACATCCTCATTTCCAAGGTCCTGGTGATTTTGAGCTGGGAAGAAGAGTGCAAAATCTGAGCCACACAGGATCCCAAAGCTTAACAGCAGCAAATCAGCTTTTCTCTGCAAAGGATCCAAACGTGTTTAATTTCTCTTTGTTTCATTCTCTGCTTTTGTTCTAAAGGCTGCATTATCCTTCAGTACACTGCATCAGGGTCTGACTTTCCACCAGTATATTTTTCTTTCTGGGGAACAATCTTTCAGCCAGTGCTAGAGTTATTAGGGACACAGCTGACAGATGGCCTTGGTTAAATGGGTGGCCTTTTAAAAAGAATCCCATGTGAAAATGTTACTTAACCTACAAGTTCCACTGTTTTAATAGAGTAACCCAATTCTCCCTCCAAAGCTGTTTGTCTGCATTCTCCTGTAAAGAAGATTTTAAAGCATTAACCAAAAGTACATGAGAAAGCGATTATTCTCATAGTCCATTTCCTACAGCAAAGAACAAAACATTTGATTGTCAAAATATTAGGTTTTTTCTTAGTACATATTGCTGATGTTACTGAACAATTAGAAATGCATTTTCATGTATACGAGAGAGAACTGTGCAATTTTGATTATTTCATTTATCTG
>NW_005060642.1:0-1291 GCF_000277835.1 Geospiza fortis
CATTAATTATCCCTACCATATATTACACATAACACACTGCACATCTCAAGAGGATTTTAATTCTGGATTTCCACTGAACTTCACTACCTTCCTTCTGAAGGATAGCCAGAGATGTCTGTTTCTCTAATGGAAAAAAAATATTACACATTTAAGGCAGAAGAGATGGGGTGAATAATTTGTGTCTACATGTAAACAGCATGTAAAGACTTCCTTAAGAAGGGAACTTTGACTTCATTTTCCTCTGTCTATCTTCCACCACAAATGTATCCTGCCCTCCAGCACTCTGCTTCATGACCTACCACATCTGAGCAGCAGGCAGCTGTTCCAGAGGAACCCAGAGATTCAAGATCCCTGTTATCATTGTGTATTGAATCTAAAAGCACATGGACAAAAGAGAGCAGTTTTCGACCATCCCAGCTGAAAAATGTGTATGCAGAAGTTATGTAGCTTTACACAGAGCAAGTGCAAAATTAACACCATGTAGTTCATGCATGCATGGAACAAATTCAAGGGGGTGTGGGAAGCACAGATTTTTCAACCAGTTGGAAATGAAAGCAGCAACTCAGAAGAAATTGATTTCTGCTATTTGTTCTAACTTAGTCATGAGAAGTGATTAGGCATAATGGGCCTTATGTGACTGAGAAGCTGCTTTTGGCTTCCCTGAGAAGTGAAGACATTGTCATGCCCCGAAGCATTTTCTATTTTTGACCATGATGAGTGGTCTCCATGGGATGATTTTAACGATAACTCAGCACCTCAGCCAACTATCAATTTTTGTGGAAGCATCACACCATTTGTTACCTCAGCACACTGCTTGCTAGCCTTCTCCAGAGACTGAGGAAATACCTGTATCCATGCAGAACAAGCAATTGAAAGGCACTAGGGAGAAGCAGTTATTCCTTTCCAAACCTCTGTGTTCTACAGGAGATTAGCCACTGAAACTGTTAATGTGCTAACTAATCCCTTTAAACATTGTCACATTAGCAGTACTTAGCCTAATTTACCAAATTAAAAGGTGAAAGAGTAGCTTTTAACATTCTCATTCCCAGGACAAAATTCAAACAGAAACATACCAAAGTGGAAAACCAACAAGTTTAAAAATGAGAAAGATTTACCTTTGCATTCAAGGTACAAGGAACACAGGCCAGGTTTAGCCTGGGTTACCACATTCAGACTTCCAAAGCTGCAGATCTCACCACACACTTTTGTACCCGAGGTCAAGACTATGGCCCACAGCAAAGATACACTGCAACACTGATACACTGATCCAGCAGGACCATCCAGGTTTCAA
>NW_005060643.1:0-1291 GCF_000277835.1 Geospiza fortis
CAGCCATAGGGGAAGGAGAAAGGAGACATTTAAACCATTGCTGAGACCTACAGATGATGTTTGCCTCGAAGCATAACTTTAACAAGGTGTGTTAGAGCTGCCACACAGCTGAAAAGGGTGGTCAGAAAGAGCAGCTAGAGAGCTTTCAGAATATTTCTGTGATTATCACTGAGCTATAGGCAGCATTTGTGCATAGGCACAGCTTAATTCCTCTCCTTTAAGCTCCTCTGCCTTCTTTCCCAATTCATATTTGGATGCTCAAGAAAGGAACCATTTAGTTACTGAACTCAAGTTTATGATACAGGCAGTGAAATTCAATCCCATCTTTTAAGCAGATTAGGACCTACACACAGACCTTTGAACCTGCTGTGTTACCGTGTTGGCTTTCACAGCTCATCCCCAAAGGAGTAAAATTACTCCATTTAATTAGACTCCAACTCTCCTCATCTGTCCCAGAAGTTTCCAGTCACCTCATTCAGTTGTGAATGTAATTTAGGATTAAAGGTTTGTCCTGATTTTTCACTGGGGTGCTGAAGAGCTTTGCAATGCAATAATTCACCCATCTTTAAACTTTTCTGGGGACACTGCACTGGGAATGCTGCTTGCCTTCTCTTGGTTCTGTGCCTTGTCCAATGGCTTCAGAGAAGTGCATTGGAATTCCTTCCAAAATGCTGCACAGACAATTCTCCTGATAACTAACACACATGCCTTCACACCCATTTTATGGCTGGAGAAAATGAAGCATAGAGAAGAGGCAGTGTGAGATTCTCCTTCCCAGACCCAGAGCACTTTCACTGAAAATTAGGAATCCAGCAATTAGTACCACACTGTAATCACTGTGTGGCATGCCTTTGTCTGAAGGTAACAACCACAGCCAAATCCCAAGCTGCAGAGCTTGGTGGGTGTTGAAGAACATGTGTTTTACGCAGCGGCCATCACACAGGACAAGATGTTTCAGAAAGAGCTGCCCCAGTGCCACCAGCACAGAGAACGGCTGTGCTGGGCCAGATCAAAGGCTCAGCTTGCTCAGCATCCTCTTTCCAGCAGTGGCCATAAATGGGTGTCCAAAGGAAGAGAATAAAAATAGAATAAGTACATATAATACTCCTGTCTTTCTATTTATATGCCTACATCTTTCCCCCTTGCTTCCACCACCAGTCACTCCCCGCTCACTGAGCTCCTGACACATTTCTGCCTGTTCAGTGGGAATCCACTGATTTATTTTCCATTGATTAGCCCACTTTCCCACAGGTGCTGTAAAATTTTAGCATCTCCAATTTCCCTGACAACA
>NW_005060644.1:0-1291 GCF_000277835.1 Geospiza fortis
TTTTTTCCCCCCCTCCTTTACAATGAAAACTTGTGCATTTAGGTGTGTTGGTTTGAAACCAACATCCTTTCTCTGAGTTGATGCTCTGCCTGTGCTGTCAGTGCTCTGTATCCCAGTGAGAGTGAGGAGAGCGTGACAGGAGGTTCCAGCCTTGTGGAATCACTGCATCACCAAGCAGGTCTGGAGGAAGAGTATGGGAAAAAAAAGATCAGCTCCTGCTCTTTGGCTGATCACATGAACAATCCCAGAGTGAGCTGTGGGACCAACACACCCGCACTGGCACCCTCAGGGCAGATGAGACAGCAGTTCAGAAACTCCTGCTTGCAAAAGCAGTTTAGAAGGAACTTAGCTACTAAAAGCAAGTTGCTAAATTCCAACACTTCAGTGGTCAATGAAATGAGGACTGTGTTATCCACATCCTTAATCAGGGCAGTTTACCAAATAGAATTGTCTCCTGTGAGTATAGTTGGTCCTGTTCATTAAGAATGCCCTGCATCAACTATCTTAGTAAAAATCCTGTATGTTGCTGTAGACAGTTAAGTTTGTTAAACAGGTCATTATTCCTATCAGGGGTGTTCAGTCATGTGTGGCTGCTTATCATTGTACAGTCAGTCTGGTGTTTCTTATACAGCACCTGTATGAGGGATGCATTGATCAGTGCAGCGTTTCCAAAGACACAGAGAGGAGAAATGACAGCACTGACAGCACTGGTTCCTGACTGAGGAGAAAAAAGTCAGTGTCTCCATTTCAAAATTCTGCTTTTACACACTGATAGTACAAAACAAACTGTTTGACACATTACTGTTGGAAACCACTGATTAAGAGAGTGTCTGTGTCTATGAAATTAATTGAAGTTTGCTATATTTCTTTAGGATCAGGGACAAAAATGCCTAAGTCCATATTCTCATTCTACTAAGAAAAAATGCACTCTATCCCATCTGCAAGTAGGACAGTCACTAGACAAGTAAAAAGGGACAGCTGGGGAAAAAAGTCCAAATGAATATTTAATCCCAATGAAATTTATTCTGTCTTGATACTGGACCTAAGACAAAGTGATAGGGTAAATGACAACTCTGAGCAGTTGCTGCACCTGTGCCATAGTTTTGCTTGTAACATCAACAGTCTATGGGACTTCTTGATTTGCAGAACTGGAATAAATCAAAATAAAGGAACGTTTCAATGGAGGAAAAATAAAAAAGGACAAGAAGGTTTTGATTTACGTTCCCCTCTGTTTCATTATCATATTTTGATGGGAATAAAAGGTGAACTTTAAGGAAAATAATTACTCTTT
>NW_005060645.1:0-1290 GCF_000277835.1 Geospiza fortis
TTTTCATGGTGCATTCAACAGCTTTTGGGTTTCTCTATAAGAGATTGACTAGACAACAATATTTTTTTAATCAAATGTTAAAGAAGAGGTAATTAAAATTTTAAAAGTATTGTTGCATCACTTCCTATACAAAATCTCCACCACCTTTAAAGCAGATGAATAATATTTTAAAATAGTAACATAAATAAATGTTAGTCAATATTCTTCACTTCATCAAGCCTCCAGACTTTGCTAAAACATCCAAAACTAAAAAGCTGTACATACTTTATCCGTGAATATCAAGAACAGAGTAAAAATAAAAGAGCAAAAAGGTTGAGGTTTAGAACTCTGAATGCTTTCTTCCTCACAGGAGCAAACAGAAACACACAAACAGGCCCCTCAGCTAGAGAGGCTGAGATAACATTGTCATTCAGATTTCCTGACTTGGATCTCTCTAATGACTCCCATTTGGCTCACAGAGCTACAGTGTGCCAAAGCACAGCAAAGTTTCCTTCTTGCCTACATTCAAAAAATACAGAAAAGAGAGCAATTGCACTTGGCCACTGTAGCTCATAAGAAGACACCTTAATGCCTATGAGAATGGTGCATTCCTGGGAGGTCTGTGACATGGGATGGGTCCTCCTTCAGCAGAAGGGCCCATCTATGTTAGTTGTGCTCCAGGAGTCCTGCCAGACTGGTCTCAGGGTCACACCTGTGGAGCAGAAGGGAGGATGTGCTGGCCCAGAGGCCACTAGCACTGGAAGCATGATCTCCACAGCAGCTGAAAGCCAAGAAAATTTCTCAGTTGTCACATTTCCATGACAGATGCCATGGTTCTTGTGGTACTGGAATTTTCTCATGAGGAATTTATTTTGTTCTGAGATTCCCAGTCAGCTCCAATCATAAAGAATGAACACAGTAACCATGGAAAATTATATTGACCATGAGGCAGGATTCACATTGCCTGACCTCTGCCATCCAGATCCTAGTCTCGTCTCAGCCAGTCATCTACATTACCTATACAATAAACAGGGACAGGCACTTTATTCCACCCATCTTAGAAGGGTGGAAGGAAGCATATGCCTGTCCTTCTCTCTCTATGCTGAAAAGAGCCTAAAACCTTTACTCAGATGACCTACCAAAGCTAGAAGTCACCAAAAACAAATCCCACTTATAATGACAACTATAATGTCACTGCTAGAGATCAGTTAGTTCCATCCCAAACAGAAAGTTCCCTTTCCATTTCATACCATCCTGTACAACAGCTGGTTGGGTGTTTTAAATTCTGAGATTATTTCCATGATTTTTTTT
>NW_005060646.1:0-1290 GCF_000277835.1 Geospiza fortis
AAAAAAAAAAGGTAAATATTGTTGCTTTAGAATTGGGTATCAATATAAGAATTAAACTTACGAACTTACACATGAGGAATAGTTGTTTTGAAGATTTCTAGCATACAATTGCATGTCTGGCCCCAGACTTCAGGGCTGAATTTCTGTCCATTGAGTATTACCAGGTTTTCTAGGCAGTTTGTACCTGATCGTGCCAACTGCTCATTATCTGTAAAAGAAATGTTCCATATTTATCAACTTCTACAATATCAAGGAAAAATTAAGTATTCCCTATTACTGCTCCATTAAATTTTTTTACCAATACTGTGAAATGCAGAGTCTCTTGGCTCAAACCTTACCTATACAATATGTTACAACAATATGAAGCTGAAGAACCTACTGAATAAAAAAAAGACTTTCAAAATAGCCTTCATGAGATGGAAATACAACTAGGGAAAACAAAAGACAGGGCAGAAGCAGAAGGGAAGCATAGAGTGAGAAAAAGGAAGGAAAAGCAGCAATCGGAAACTTATGATTTACTTCAAGATCGGCCCCCAATATTCCATGGTAGTAAGATGCAGGATTTCATGTGTAAGACTTGGAGCCAGAAAGAAAACATGTTCTTTACAAAGCTGTATTTAGAAGTACTCGTTGGCTGGGAGAAGGGGGAAGAAGCAGGTGCCAGCAAATAATAAAAAAGAAAAAAATCAGAATGCATGCATGTATCTCTATGTGTAAATAAAGGAGGTAATGTATCGCTGCAGTCAAACTACAAAAGTTTGTTGGCAGAAGGTTCAGAAGATTGACCCATTCTCCAAAAGCTTTTGCTGTGTCACAGTAACACCATGAGTCCCTTATGGACACAGTAACAAAAAAGTTGCCTAACTCAATAAAAAGATTGATGCTCAAATATTCAAGATACTGCATCAATCTACTGCAAAACATATTGTCCTAATGGGAACTTTTATTCTTCCAAAATTCAGCTAACCTTCCCCTTAAGTAATGACCATTTAAAACTACATTTATTCAAAAGATACAGGTAAATAAGGTACCTTGTTTTACACACCAGTGTAACTGTGCAAGTATGTCAGGAAGAAGGATCTCGTGCAAAGCTTCATAGAACTGTGTGAACACATCACAGATGGCATAAAGGGCGTGGTTGCATGTCGTGGTCATCCACTCTGATTTCTGGGACAGAAAATGAAAAGTCTTTGGTTTTATGGGGATTCTTGCATGATTACAACACTTGGCTTATACATGGCTGGTCAACAAAAGACACAGCTCTGAGGAGAGGAGAACTCAGAACTAAAA
>NW_005060647.1:0-1290 GCF_000277835.1 Geospiza fortis
AAAAAAAAAAAAAAAAAAAGGGCTACGCTATAGCCATCAAACAAAGACTTGTGACATGAATACCCCACATAAAGAAAGAGTTCATTCCAGAAGGTAAAGTCATTGAGCAGGACACATATGAGATGCTCTGACTGCGCTAGGGGCTAGGGGTTCCCTCCTGGCATGAGAGTGAAGGCATATCCTGAATGCCTTCTAGGTTTTCGTGTTATGGGTGTATGAAATTACTTTTATAAGTCTGTGTCTCAGGGATTCACTCATCATCACACAAAGGTCCTTGAGAGGTCCAGACACAGAAAGTGTAAATTAACACAAGAAACACAAAGCTGCTCTCTTTCACTCCATTTCACATGCATAACCATAAATCAGAGAGTGAGGAAAGTCACTGGAGGCAGAAACCCTCATTTGGCTTTAAGTCCAGATTTCAGCTCTTTTCTGTAAATTTGTTATTGTATCTGTCTTAGTAATATGAGCTGAGAAATCCATGAGGGGAAGCTCTTCCAAAAATGTTTTATTCCTTCAGCCTTTTAAACAGCTGGTTTCTTTCTGAGGAAAAGCTGACAACTACACCAGACTCTGTTGAATTATGTATTGTACATTTGGGGAGCAAGCTGCAATATGCAATGCAGTGAGCAAAGCTTTCCATATGCATTTGTCAAAGGATAAGACACAAATCCAAGTCCAAGAGATGATAAACCCAGTGGTTTGTGTTCCAATCTGTTATAGCTGTGCTCAAAAATAATACCTTGTAAGTGCACATTAGGGGCAATGGAGCAAAAAATTATACATGCAAATGTAACTCAAGAGACTGAGCCTTGTTGCTAGAAAAAGATTCTTATCTATTGTAAAAGAGCACTGAAGAGAAGAGCTGTTTGCAGGGTTACTGTGCATTCTGTCTTCTGAATTATGATCGTTATTGACAAAGAGAGCAGGTGTAAGAAAGTTGGAATTCAGGTAAAAGAGTGAGGTGTAACAGTGTTGTAGGACAACATTGAACCAGAAATTCTTTGGCTACAAAAAAAATCTTCCTAATTATGAGAATCACTCTGTAAATGGAGAAAAAGTGAAGGTTAGGCCTTGGCATTAGTAGTCATGTTCCCCAATATTAATCCCAGCTGCAATTCCAATAACACAATATTGTACAGGTGACATGGTTTCACAACAGCCACCAGACATACCCACGCAGCCACCCACTCACTCCCACCCATGGGATCAGGGAGAGAATTGGAAGGCAAAAGCTGGAAAGTTCATTGACTGGGACAAAGGCAGCTTAATAGGGAAAGCAAAAGCCAC
>NW_005060648.1:0-1290 GCF_000277835.1 Geospiza fortis
CCCTTCAGAAAGGCTATAAGAAGGTCTTCTAAAGGATAAATCCAGATGCTAACAAGACTTCTCTTATCCCTGGATTAAAAATAATTCTATTCTGGCATATCCAACAAGCAACTTCCTTAAAGTTCAAAGGTAGGGCAGAATTTAGGAGCCTTTGGAAAACAAATGGCTAAAGTTCACTGAAGAGGAAAAAGGGGCTATTTCTGTCAGCAGTGGACTTTGAATCAAGTCCTAACTTGTCAAGATTAACATTCAAAACATGGACAATTGGTATGATCAGAAGACTTTTCCAAGAGGCATAATCACAGTGACAAGATTTTTGCCCTTTCCAGAGCACAGCCCTTGGGTATGCTTGGTACAGCCGCCTTTATCTGCATTCTCTGCAACATTTTTCTGTGCAATAAAGTATATAAGTTGTTTGCAAGGATTTCTTCTGGGAGATATATCAAATTCAAACTCATACATGGCCATGTGAGCAGATTATGACTGTCTGAGTATTCAAAATGCAGATTTCAACCCTGAGAAGAGGGATTCTTTTTGTTTTGATCATGTGCTGTGAAAGGTCTGACAATGCATTTGAACACCCTCTCCATCATCAGACAGAAAATGTCCACATCTATCACTCCCTAAGGGTTTGAATCAAGATGGTTTCCTAACAGGCAGTGGAAAGATGTGGTCAGATCACAAGGTTCCCTTGATATAATTTCAAGCTCTTGAAGAAATTTCCATACAGTCTCATCATCATTTTAGAATGGTTTGATTAAACAGTTAATCTTGCTTTGCCATCTAGAAGTATTTTTTTTTACATGAATCACTGAGTTAATGATTCTCTGTACCATTTATTTCATTGTCCACAATCTGACAAAACAAACATTGACTCTGACTGTTGTTCTAAACATTGCGGCATGATTGTTTAAAGTTAATCTATTTTCTTTTCCAGAAGGATGATTCTTAACTGGGCGGCCAGGGCAGAATAGGGCCCTGTTAGATGACAGGTCATTTCCATAACAAATGGAATGGAAGATATGGAAAGGACATTGTCAGTCCATCTGAATTCTGATACCCACCTTAAAGGAAGACGAATTCATTTTAAGTAACTAGACTGAGACTGAATTCCAGAGTTCAGAACAAACAAGAAATAATTCTCCTGAACAACGCAGGCAGTCACCCATCATGATATTCAGTTATAGGCCCAGTTCCTGGTAAGAGTCCCAACAAACTGCATTTTTGGATAATTTTGATTAATTATGTGCACTGCCAGGGACCTGAGCTCTCCCAGGAAAAAAAAAAAAA
>NW_005060649.1:0-1290 GCF_000277835.1 Geospiza fortis
ACAAGGGGCAAGGAAGAGTTCGCAGAGAAAGGCATCATTGAATGCCACAAAGCTTTAGCAGCGTTAAGGTCAGCAATCTTACAGGAGGTCCTAGCAGCTGGTGCTCTGCCCCTGGCTCCCAGGTGATGGTGGTCCTAGGCTGTGTGCCTCCCTTTGTTTGTGCTTAGACCCAGAGAAATTAAAGCAGCAGGAGCAGAACTGCTCAGGCTGGGACAACTGATGAAATGGCACCTTAGAACACACCAGTTACTTAGGAATCCTAGGATGGGAGGAGAGGGAGCTTACTGTGATGGCTTTCATAAGCTGATCTATGATTTAGGCCTGGTTGAACATGTGATCATTGGGCTGTAACCTTCTCCTAAGTGACTGGGAGGAAATCTACAATGTGAGCCGTGCTTGGCTTCCTGCCGTGCTTGCGTGATGCAGGCTGCACTGGGGACTTGCTGTGCTTAAGGTGCTATGAATTGGATCCAAGCATGATTTAAGGCAATTTTCTTGTAATTCACAGTCAAGCAATGGAATAGATCTGTCTTCTGAGAATCAAAAGTATTAATAACTCCCTTAGACACAATTTAGAAGTACATGAATACCTACATTTTTTGCTGAATTTGAGAGTGTTATTTTACTGTACGGAGATGAGCTTCATTAGCAGAACACATGAATTAAAACAAAGCAGCTTTATTTGCATTTTGGTTAACTGTTCCTGAGACAAGAAAGCTCATCTAGTTGTGAATGTGTGGCGACGAAGATTATAAATGGTGCAATGGAGTTTAATCTTTAGGTTTTATATTTCTACAAAATGGCTCTCATACAGAAACATTTCCTTACCTACAGCTGAAATTTGTCACCATGGTAACCTTCTGTGTTTGGAGGGGTGGGATGCTCTAGGCAAATATGCAGCTACAACCTCAGAAATTGTAACCCAAACTGAGTTTCATTTCTCCTCTCTTTCTTTAACATCTGTGAGGTTCTTACACACTGGACACTGCTCACGTAACCAGATCAGAGAGAGGCTGTATAGATTTAAACTCTTTTCTTTTTTTTGAAAGGAGCAGTGTTTGGGGCAATTTTCTCCCTTATTCAACTGACTCCATTGTTCTCTGACTGCAGCCCCAAACCAGTTTGGCTCTCCAGGTGTTGCTGGACTATGCTGTGCTCTGATACCTGCAGTGTCACCCACTGTTGCTGGGGAAAAGAAGAAATCCTGAACGGGGCCACAGCAGCTCAGCAGTGGAGAGCATACTGGTAATTTGCTGGCCTCAATGTGCCCAGAGCGCTATTTTTTTTTTT
>NW_005060650.1:0-1290 GCF_000277835.1 Geospiza fortis
TATCAACAAAGTAGTGTTTTTCCAACACATTTTCCCAACATTCAGCTATTTGAATTGTACTTCTTGAGTCTTCTTGTTTGAGAGATAAATTTTCAAGCTTTCTTTTCATCAGAGACTAGTCTCTGAAACACTAACTACAAACTCCACACGCAAGATACATGAAGCAATTACTACTGTACAAAAATGGGATGTGCAAAGTTACCACTGTGGAACAGGTAATGTTATTTTTTTTTAATCTTCAATGGTTACATTAAAGTTTATTTTGTATTTCACATCATAAAGATACCTTGTACCAGTACTGGAATTTTGTTTTAGTTTAGGCGTACAATGGGAAGGCAGGACATACAAAACCATTTAGACTACCTTTACCAGGTTTCATAGTAACACTTTAGGTAGTAATTGCTAGGATAGTAGGAGAAATATTGCTATCTCATGCAAGACCAAATGTCACATGTTCCATGTTAGTCTTCCAACTTTAAAGACATGTTACTGTTAGGATTGAAAAAGTCAGTCCAGCAAACACTGAACCAAATAATATCATCTAAATTACAAGTCCAAGTGCAGCTGCAGATGGACTTGTAATTTAGATAATATTCTGTCCACCAGGACAGAATTCATGTCATCCACCATTCTACTTATGTAATGTGAATAAAATGATGCATGCTGGAAAATAAAATCTTGAACTTTACATGCAGAATTACAGGTGTGCTTGTCACCACTCAGAAATTAAAGATCTGGGTTATAATTAAAGATCAACTTTGGGAACCACAGTGCAATAGCTAAGCAGAGCACACTAAGAAAAGAACAAATAAATCAGAGGATCACATTTTGTTAATATATACTCCCACGACGCAACAGCATTTTAAATACTCCATGCAGTTCTGGTTTCTCAGTCCCAAAGAGTAAGTTGAGCAAGAGGAGACAGAATGAAGATGAGGATGACCAAAACTGCAGAGGTTCAGCTGTGGCCCTAAAGCTGCAGTTCCCAAAAGAGCAATGCCACTATGGGACTCAAACATGCACTGGCTGGGTCTCATCAGCACCAGGAAGGGAAGGAAATCTTGCAGTTAAAAAGTTTCATCTGAGAAGGCCTTCAAAAAGAATTGAGCTTCTACTCTAGGATTACACAAATTTCACAACTACCACCAGCTGTGGTCTCACAACCAGAAAGTAAACACGGGCTGAGTAACAAGATTATTACATATAACGAGTTTGTCAAACCTGATGCTTCTTGGAGTACTGTCCTGGAAGTGAAGCAAGAGTCACAATTTCACATAGCAGAAGCAAAAT
>NW_005060651.1:0-1290 GCF_000277835.1 Geospiza fortis
ATTTGAGGCCTACAAAAAATAAATTGTAACAACATCTAAATTCTTAAATACGATGAAAGATTGCACTGAAAATCTGGTTCAACACTGTCATGTAAAAGCTGTGCAATGTGGCTTTTCAGTTTGAAGAGTCTTCAACAAGCTCCCTAGTAAATCAGCTCACCAACTAGAGTTCTAACCAAATACTGAGTCTGTAAATGCTTCTATCACACACAAGGTGGTATAGAGTTTATGTTTGGCTAATACTATTTTAGAACAGCCTTGAGGCCATTTAGAGAAGCGCTTTTCACTATCAGCCCAAGCCTGAAGGTATTTCTGGCTTGATGGCACAGAATCCTCACAGTGTTCTGCTCCCTCTCATCTACACAATACAGTCTACGTAAAGACTCAGTACTAAACTAAATTAAATTTTTTGTGCTATCTGACCTAGGCAGGAGTAACTGATTCCACAGATTTTTTTCATTTACACCCCTGTACCTCCTCTGAAGTCAGCAGACATGTTTTTATTTCACTGAAACACAGCACTTGCATTTAAATTTTACTTTTTATGTGTAGTGCTTAATTTGCCACTAAAACCTATGACTTACACTTGCTGTCCATGGAGGACCAAAAGTGCATTTCCATACCGATGTGCTCGATCTTTGAAACACCATGCTGTAATAAAGCAAACTAAATCCTGTAAATTTAACAAAGATCTCATCATCTAAGATTTTAATCCATACAGACCTAGCACAAACCACGTACAGCACAGTATCCTAAGGTAATTAGAAAGATGTTTGCATAGCAAATCTTCTTCAAATTTCTCCTATGGAACAGATGAAGCTGACCACCAATACAAATTTCAATCACAAGAGTGCAAAGTGGTGCTTAATCCTCACTATCAGCTTCTCTATCTCTCTGTACCTCTACTTCCTCCTTCACTTTGCTAACAGCAGAGGACTTTTGGCAAAATAAAGCAGTTATTTCCAGCCTCCATTTCAAGCAAGTTAGTGTCACTCATTAAAAGCAAGAGGGGAACCTCCCCTAGGCTCTCACTTAACGTTTTTTTGCTTGAAGAGAAAGAACATCCCAGCCCTTGGTTGCCTCTATTAAGTGTCTCTGTCCATGACTTATCCATTCTTCTTGGTCCATATATACTCTCCCACAAAACCAACACTTAAAGAGACACCGAAGTGCTTCAGCTGGTGAAGTTTCCACCACTTGGTAGTTGTTTTTGTGGGTCTTTTTTAGCTTCATTTTTAGCATACTCCGCTTTTTTGCTTGGTTTCCTGTCTCAGCATTCTGAAGAGTAAG
>NW_005060652.1:0-1290 GCF_000277835.1 Geospiza fortis
AAAAAATTATCCATTTGTGAAGACAATATTGTCTAAGGTAAAATGTGAGAGCTGGGGTCTCAAAGGATGTGAAAGTTTCAGAAAATGTGAGATCTGATCCAGAGTGCACTGAAGTCATGGAAAGATTTCCCTTGCCTCTATTAGTGGGTATTGAATGAGCCCCCTGGATCAGCAGAAATAGAGGAAGAGCCAGAAACAAGTTATCATGACAAGTCAGAGTGATGGCAACAGCACACAGAAAAATATGGATGTGTAATAAATGTGATGTAAAAGTAATGCTTCTATTTTAATAGTTGGCATTTGCTCTTCTAGTCCTCTTGGTTAAGTGCCAGGGCTGAAGTATTTAATATCCATTAGGCATTTTAGACTGACTTTTTGATCACTGCTCACTTTCAGTAGCCCATGTTTATTTGGTGTTCTTTATGTGATGATTATGTCCAAGTTCTTACTGGCATATTCCCTGTTGGACACCATTGGTGAATTTACTCCAATAGGCAACTCCTGAAAGCAAATAGATTTAGTTTATCAGATCTTCTTTAATTTCACATGATGAGCTCCTAAGAATATGTTGTACTTATTAATTCTAAGTTTCAGGTGAAACATAGTTGCACATACATGTGCACAGGCACACATAGACACAAAAGACCCATCTGTAGATTAGGAAAAATTTATTGCAAAGAAGACAATGTCATGGATTTTATTGAGCTCAAGTTAATCAGAGATTGAGCTATGCAGTGAAGAAGGACTTGCTTTTACAAAGCAGTACAGTTTCCACATGAATTACAGCAAAATACACTGCTTTTTTTTCACAGCCCAGAGTTAATATGGCATTTGGACAGCTGATTTACAACCAGCGGGAAATGGCTATCTAGATTTTTGGGAGAGTTTTGAATAAGGTAATTACATTTCTGCTACTCTACAGCTGATTAGGATGCAATTTTGTGCTGTGGGGTTGTTCATTACTGTCACAGTTCAGGCAACTGGTGCTGTCTACAATCTTCTGAGAATTCCATGGACTGGAAGTCTTCTGCCTGCTAAGGACCAGTCTAAATGAGATACTCTAGAAATGCTTTAGCAGGGAATACCCAATCCCTTATTTTCAGGAGCTTATCTGCTCTACATGCAGGCCAAAAAAACGCATTTAGTAAGTTCATAACCTACTTCAGAGAAGCCTGATTAAAGCCAAACAAGGAGCAGGATGTCTTTATGCATCTGTGAATACAAAAGAGACTCGCTTTCCTTGATCTAGCCCACCAAATATTTTCTGTCTTCTTTAGATTGAAAAAAAAA
>NW_005060653.1:0-1289 GCF_000277835.1 Geospiza fortis
AAATCGTCCATGTAGAAGTTGTGGGTGCCCTTACTGTGAGTTACACCACACACAGACACTCTGTGTCACTGATGGAAAAGCTCCTTCAAACCCCCGTTATCTTCCTTTTGGTGTTTTTCCTTTCAAAGAGTTGCAGGATGATGGGATGCTGTATGTAATCCTTGTGACTTGGAAGACCTGAAATCAAAATGTGCCTGAAATCAGTGATTCAATTCCGATATATTTGTCCTTCCCAGGTCAGTGCTGCTACTTCTGAAGAACCCCACCTTCATCTTCCTCTGCTTGGCAGGAGCAACTGAAGCAACCTTGATTGCTGGGATGTCCACCTTTGGACCCAAATTCCTGGAGTCTCAGTTTAGTTTAAGTGCCTCTGAAGCTGCCACCTTTTTTGGTAAGGAAAACATGTTTTTGCAATGTTTTCCCATTTTGCCAACAAACAGAAGAGCACTTTTAGCTTGCTTAGAATGGAGACAGATGCTTTGCCGTTTAATTATGGACTGGTTATCCCCCTCAGCTGTTGGATGGGATCATTTCCTATCAGCACACCTACACCCAGTGCATTTCCAGAGCTGCATCTACTGACATCAGGAGGAAATGTGTCACTTCTGTAGCCATCTGTTACCCTCTAGAGGAAGGCAAAATAATTGTAATTCCTCCTAGTGCATCACCAGGAAACATTGGCTAAACATTTCCTCTGAGGAGGGATGTCAGAGCTGGTGGGGGATATTTTGTCAGCATCCAAAAACAGAGATCCTCACCTAAGTGCTGTAACATAGACCAAGGAGTGGTGTCCAACAAGCATGAGCACTCCTCAAAGAGCCAGTTTTAACATCTCTGGGTAGGAGAAGCTGCCTTAACAGGCTCATGCCAAATTACCTGAGCTGTTACACAGGACCACCCACTACAGCAACATCCACTAACTCCCACCAAGAAGCCACACAGAAAGCAAGGAGTCATTTATATGCAAAACACACTGCAATTAATGTATTCAAACCTGAAAACTCCTCGCTGACATTTCCAAACTCACTTGAGGGTTTTTTCCTCTTCTTTTTCAGGTTATCTGGTGGTGCCAGCCGGAGGGGGAGGCACATTCCTGGGAGGATTCCTCGTGAATAAATTTAAACTGCGCTGCTCAGGAATCATCAAGTTGTGTTTGTTTTGCACAGTGTCGAGTCTGCTGGCCATCTTCATTTTTTTTATCCACTGCCCTAACATGCCCATGGCAGGAGTAACCCAGATGTATGATGGAAGGTAACAACAACCACCCTGTCTGTCTGTCTGTCTGTCTG
>NW_005060654.1:0-1289 GCF_000277835.1 Geospiza fortis
TGGACACTTCCAGGGATGAGGCAGCCAGAGCTTCTCTGGACAGCCTGTGCCTTATTTTTAACAGACTCATTGTAAAAAACTTCATTTTTCTCTCTAATCTAAAGTGACTCTCCATGTGATTATTTGTACCCACACACTTCTCTTTCCAAGTGATTTTTGAACACTCCTGGCAATTTTGCTTTAATTTAAATTACATAATGTCAGTGTGCCATTGAAAATAAGATACTTATTGCCAGCAGAGGAATGAAATATTTTACTGATATCATAAATGAAACAAAACTACATCCATTTTCCCTTTGAACAATCAATACTCTGGAGTTGTGCCTCAAAACCTCTCCTGGGGATTTGATATAGAAAACAGAGGAGAGAAGAACACAGCAGCTTGATGCTCTGAGCATATGGGATTTGGCAGCATTATCAGCACTTTAAACACACAGCTCCCACCTCTGGGCTGAATTGCACACAGCCATTTCTGAATGCACAGCCTGCAGCTGTACTCCAGCAGTTTTTACAGCCTTGTACCAACTGCAATGGCAGGGAATGCTGTGTGCCTCTCAGAGAGGGAAAAACCTTTAAAAACAGTATTTCAAACCAGAAAGTGTCTGCTTTAAGGGAGGCAGGGCTGCAGTCTTTCCCCACTGAAGGCACCCAAATAATCAACTTGGGCACCATCTTCCAACACACCTGGTTCAAGGGCTGATGCAGCAAGCTAAGAACAGTGAGATATACTTCTCATTTCAAATGAAACATGAAGCTAAGAATGAAACACAGCATGATCTTTTCAGAAACACTCAAATATTTTCAAACATTGAATGGTGGGAGCATGGAAAGTCCTGGCCCATTGGTATGAAAGGAATCTCCAACACCTGAGCCCCCAGGTCATACAACTCCTACTGAAGAAGAGGATTTTAAAGACACCAAACCCCACTGATTCTTTTTCCCAAATACAGGCCAATGGATCAGCTGGGATCACATGACATGAATGCTGAGTTCTTTTTCTTTGGGAAGGGGAAAGTCTTGGGCAGGACAGGGTTTTTTTTTTTTTCCAAATCATTTGTACTGCTGGTGCCTCAGCCTAAGTCACAAAATTACAGCTGCACTACAAGCAGTTGATAGAAAAGACTTTTCCCTGTGGTCAGTGTCCATTTCATTAGGTGTTGGTGGTCTAGCCGCAGATGATCAGCTCTAATTATTAAGCTGAAAGATCAAATGGATGAGGAGGACGCTCCAGCTTCACATTTACCTGCAGGAGCTCACTCTGACCTCATGGAATGGTTTGGGCTGGAAGG
>NW_005060655.1:0-1289 GCF_000277835.1 Geospiza fortis
AAAAAAAGATTATTTTTGGAAGAGGGTTTAATAATGCCAGATGTAGCCTCCATTCTTCTGTTAGAGCCATGAGCCACTGGGGAGCAGAATTGACATCAGAACTGTGGCAGGTGGCTGCTTGCATGGAGGTTACTGCAGAAGTGGAGCTATAATGTTTATTCAGTCTTCACTTTTTCTTGTATTACATGGGTTTATTATTTGAGTCAATAGTGTTTTTTCAATGCTCTGTGTCAGGCACTGTCAAAATCTGTTGTACATTTGTGTAACACTTTGCTCACTTAAAAGCAGCTTGCTTTGGGGATTAGATTTTTTTAATCATTCTAGAGCACTACCACTGCACACTAGTGTAAACATTGAATTTCCATCTCTCTTTGTTTAATTTTTTTTTAATTTATTTTGAATGACTTTTCCTTGCTACTTCTTAATTAATGCGTTCTTTATGTTTCAGATTATATTTCTCCTCATTTTGAGATTCTTAATTTTCTAGGAGTTGGCCTCATATCAGAGGCATTCAGAACTGTTTCTAATTCTCTTTCTTGAGATTTACCAGAGGAACCCTTAGTTCTGAAGGGAACTCACAAATATGAAGCTGTTTATTTCAGCCTGGATTTTAAGGCTTGGTTTCATGCAAAATAGAAAAGTAAGATTGCTTATATCTATTCCTCCTTTAAATATCCTCCAATATTTAACTCAAATAAAAGACCAAGATGTGTTTGTGTCACTGAGCAGGGGGTAATTTAGGCAGTTTGGGTGGGAGGTAACCTGTATGTGCCAGAGATACCAAAATGGGACTCTGCCTGTGGCCTTGGAAAGGGGTTTTTCTGTCTCTTCCAGAGGCAAAAACTTTCAAACTGTGTGTGAATTGTTAACTTCAAGGGAGTGGTCAATTACAGGCAGAACTGCTTTGATATTTTAACTGGAGGTTTTTTCTCTGAATGCCACAGCTCTGGAGATGAAGGGGAAAAATGTTTCATTGTGTGATAAACTAAATTCTATTAGTGTTGAGACCTTGGGTATGTAGTAAAGCCTTAAGGCAGAATCGTGAAAAGAATGGACATGACTCAGAACTCAAAAGAAAAATTGCTTGGTTTGGCAATTTATCATTTTTAATCTAATAATGAAGTTAAACTACTGGGAAAACGGCAAAACTATCACACTGTGGCAATCTTAAAATATTATATTACAAATGTAGAAACAACTCACACTTGCTCAATGGGATTTTTTTTGAGTCATGCAACCCTTAAGCCTGATTTTAGAGGTGTCTCCAAGATGGACCCACTGCTGGCCAA
>NW_005060656.1:0-1289 GCF_000277835.1 Geospiza fortis
CTGCCTTCCTTAGCAGGCACCTCTCTTTTCAAACCAAGGCATGGGGTAAGGCTGTGATTGCTCTGGAAAGGTGGAAGGGAATGTTTGACTTTTATCTGGGTGCCACAATATCACCAACACACTGAACTCCCCTGGAGTGGTGGGAGAATTTCCTTGACAGGAGCCTGAAAAGCAAAGAAAAATCTGTGCAGACACCTGATCTGTCACCAACCTCCTGCCTGTCCTAAACTCACAACAGGGCCAAACCCCTTCCACTCCTCGTGCTGGCAGGGCTCTGAGCAGCTTGCAGGATGGAGACCTTAAATGTGAGGTCCTTAAATTGGAGACCTTTAAATTTCCTGGTCCTCCAGGGAGAGGCTGTGCTTATGCAACAGGACTGTGCCCTCCCCTTGCTTCCATGGAAAGGGAAGGAGGCAGCAGGTGCTGCTGGGATATATTCTCCAGGCATGGAGAATGGTTGTAGGGGTGTCAGGAACACCTCCACTGCTCCATCTGCCACCCAGTTTTAAGGATCTGATGTATCTCTTATCCCTGGAGGGACATCAGAGGGGAAATGGCCTCTGAGTAGAAAGGTTTTAAAAGCTGGATTTTAAACAAACACAGAACCTGCAGACAGCTCAGTGGTTCATGCTTGGCTTTGTGCTTGAAAGCAGCCAGCCCTGGGAGTGAGTTTATCCCATATTGCCCATTCCTGGTGTTTGATGTGTAGCAGAGTTCTGCAAAGCAGCTCGTGCATCAGGATTTATCAATCCATCACTGGCCTGCTGTCCCAAATGCTGACAGTTCATTAAAAATATCTGGTCCATGGAGAGCACAGGGCATTCCAAGAAGCCACAAAGGTAACTTTTATAACAAAACCCTCAGCACAGGAGCAGCAAATGTCTGCTGGCAGAGCCCCCCTGAGCGTGGTGCATTCGAGCTCTTCAGCACCTCCTGCATGCTCCTTCCTGCAACAAAATTGTGCAAAAAGTGCTTAAATTCTGTGTCAGCAGTCCCACAGATGGTCTCTGTCAGACCACAGGGTGTTTGCCTCTCACCTGCTCCGTGGCAGTGAGACAGAGATGCTGCAGCTACAGGAAGCTCTTGCTTTTCCATTCAGGGTAACATATGAGCTCAGCAAACACAGCACAGATGGAAAAGGCTCTGCGCCATTCCTGATCTGAAGGGAGAGTTTCCACAAAGCCTCTCCAGCCTGAGGACAGCATCCCAAACACAAATAGTCTGATACACATTGCCTGGGAGAAGGGAACATGTGATGGTGTTCATAGGGGTCTGAGGATGAGGGAAGA
>NW_005060657.1:0-1289 GCF_000277835.1 Geospiza fortis
GGAGAGGTCTCCAAGACTACAGAGTACTGTGCTTCATCTCCATGGACCAGAGTCTGGCAAATCAGCACCTCAGAGTGAGTTCAGCCTCTCAAACACAGCCTACACCTTATCCTCGTGTCTTGAGGTTAGTCTGGTCATCTGAACCATCTGGAGCATACCCTGACTCTGCACAAACCTCCTACAATTTCAGAGGTGAAAAGCAGAACTGTGAGTCTGTGTTTGGGAAAACCTGTCTCTCTAGTGAGTAGAGAGAGAAGCTTAATCTTCTTAGCTTAATGAAGAGAAGGTGAAGACGTGACGTGACTGTAATCTGTTAAGCACTACCACTGGGAGAAGGTTTTTAACAGTGGAGGGCTTTTTAATCCTGTAGACAGGCAGAATGAGATCCAGTAGATGCAAGATGAAGGTGAACAGATACAGTCTAGAAATAAAGTGCATTTTTTTGACGGAGTGAAAGCAATTAGCTATTAAAGAACTTACAGAGAGATGCACTAGCTCCCCCAACTCCTCAAGTCTTAAACAAAATCTAGTTATGTTTGAAATTTTAAGTGTCACTGGGTCTGAAATGAGGGAAGCCTAACAGAATTTCACACCACAGAGAAACCAGGAGTGCTGTTTTATAAAAGAAATCCATGAATTTACCTTTGTTTCCAAAAGGCTTCTGCATGTCTGTTTAACAGCTGTCACCTTCCAGCCACAAGTTGTGCACTGAGCAGTTACACACATTCTCCATGGGAGAATGTTAATCAGGCTCTTGATCACTTGCATGCAGTCCTCCTCTCCCACTTCCATTTCCAGGTGTTCCAAGGTACCCATGACCACAGCTGGCAAAGCTGCTACAGTCTGAATAACAGAAAAAGTTCCACATGCTATAAGGTCTTACTGGCATCCACTTGGTGACCAAAGGGCCACACAGGCATTGTCAAGAAAATCAAGGACTTTCTCTCCTAGCTACTGCAGTCATGGTGATGACCTGTCCCATGGGTTTTTTCCATTCTCAGGGGCACATTGAGCCCTTGTCAGAGACCTTCTCATCCAAACCCTTTGAGACACTTTGGCAGTCCTGCCCTGAAGCCCCTCCCTGGGGCACAACGTGCTTGTGCCCTAATGCTGGCAGAAATTCACACACCAGTTTGTACGTGCCTCAGTCTTCCCAGTTCTCTAGCTCAAACTCTGTGAAATACACAAGCATGTAGCATGGAGGCATTCAAAACAATGCTCAGCCACACCTGAAGTATCAACCTTTGTCCAGAACTGCAGTGTTCTGGATCGTCCCAGCACACGTCAAA
>NW_005060658.1:0-1289 GCF_000277835.1 Geospiza fortis
TTTTTTTTATGAGCCTGAAAGCATTCTTATGTTTCAGGCTATTGCAATTATGGTAGATTATGAAAGGTCGGGTTTTTTTGAAAATAGCTTTGCATTAAATACAGATGTGCTCTTTGTTTAAAATGTTTGTTTGGCATTTGTGTTCATTTTGATAAGATTTGGAGGCCCGAAGTGAGCCTCATATACTGCAACATTTAGTAGTATGTGTTTGCTGTCCAGCAGAAGGGTTGTTATAAATACAGTTTGCTGTTTACCTTGAAGCTGGACAAGTTAACATCTGGTTTTGCGCACAAATTATGTTTTTAAATTGTTAAACCGAATGTCATTGTTTTTGTAGCTGTAGTTTTGTTCCCCTCTGATTTTTCATTAAGTCTCTCTTTCAGCTCCACTGTTCAACTTTAAAGCCATTCCTCACATGGAAAGTTGTTCCTTCATCATCACACCATAAATAACCAAAGCTGGAGGAGTTCCATCACTTTTCTGGCTTGCAGAGTATTGCCCTTCTCCAGCTGCAGAGCTACAGTTTCCTATGTCTAACTTGACATAGTTGCTGGCAGTAAATGTTTTGCTTCATTTATTTATTAGAATTCAGCTTGCTGCTTCTTAGCTCAATTGGAGTTTCTGTCATACCTCATTAGATTCTTATTTTATCTACTATTCACTGAGCTCTTTGAAGAAAGTGTCATAAGAAGGAAGATAAGAAGGAAGAACAGGTATTTAAAGGAGCAGAATTCTGCCCATTTCATGCAGATGATGCTGATGTTTGAGGATCACCAGCTTATCTAGGCTCAGCCCTGTAGTACATTGTATTTCTACAACACATCCACCTACATGTGCATCTATTTTGGAATGAAATGTATACTTCAAATTCAGCTGTCAGTTACTATTATCCAACCTGTGCAATGCAGGTTTGGGATTGTTATGCATAAAGATTAAAATGCTATTAACTCTAGTAGGTTTACTTGTCAAATTCCTATAGCTCTGAAAAATGAAAATCTCTGTGTGCTGAGTATGACACAGAAAAAATCTGGTCTCATGAAGAAAAAAGTCTTATGGCTTAAAGGTTGTCCTCATTTCAGTGTGCACTTTTATAGCTGATCTGTCACATTGCAGGATTTTCTCCACTTTTTATTAAATTGCCATGATTTTTCTCGGTGAGGAGTACTGAAGAAGACCTGAGTCTGCAAGCAAGTTTCAGTGAAAAATGTGTCTCCTTTTTTCTAAACAAGCAGACATGTTCCATGGACTCAAAAGTCTTGGATTACATACATACATATACATATATATAT
>NW_005060659.1:0-1289 GCF_000277835.1 Geospiza fortis
TTTTTTTTTTAAAGTCAGAAATTCTGAAACAAGCTTTAACTGGAAAAAGAGGTTACAGAGACCAGAAGGGTAACTTCTAGAAATGTAGCTTATGTAGTAGTCATGTCAAAGAAGGCAACTATGCTGTCACTGGTAAAGTAGTTTTATGATAGAATATCTGGCTGTAAACTGATCTTGTTAAATAAACTGTGATTGTGGGAGATCTACTTGACTGGTCCCGCCTTCACTGCAAAGTACAATGGTGTCTTTGAAGTCTCCTTGCAATCACAGGTTCATTTGCACCTAGCATAGGTCCCTGTTTCTTTGGGAAGATCAGAACTTTTCCTTGGGTGCTTCGAAGTCTGGTGGGGGCTTGACCCCTTGATGGTTTTTGTTTTGGTTTTGAATCTTGCTTGTTATATCATACTTCAGTCAGTAGATATTTTGATTTGGGGCAGTCTCTGTACCTGCTGTTTGAGAGGTTAATTCCATTCTGACTAGGGCTTTGGCAGGGAACCTTTCCCAGCCTTGAACTAAATGCTCGGTGAATTAGTAAGCATTGAAAAATTACTCATATTTGTGTACTTACTGCTTTTATTATACTGGTGGCAAGAGGCCATAGATGACCTTGGGGTACATCATGTGAAGCAGCCCAAATGTCCAAAGGGTAGAGTGGGAACTGAAAATACAGGGAGAGTGTGTTGTTTCATGCTGTAATATCTGCAAACAGTAGCATGCATCTAGCAGAGTGTTGAAAGATTTGGATTTGCATAGGAGGGAGCAATGATCTCATGTATTGTGCTTAGCTCTGTGTTGGAACTTTCTTGAATTTGGGACTTTTGCTGCTGCTACAATTTGTGACATGGATTTGGGAGGAAGGTTAGCATTGGCTTTGGAGTTGTGGACATGGAACCTAAACTGTAAGTTAATGTAATTGGCAATACATCAATTTGTAATAATGTAATGTAACGGGCATGCTTCTTCCTCATGAGGCCAGAGCTATAGCACAAAAGCAAGGATGCAGAATGAGCTGCATCATCTGTAGAAGCTCTTCTGGGTAGTACACAACTTCCCTTACAGTGTATCTCCTGAGTAATAATGGGAACAGTGATTAGCTGTGCTTAGCAGTGATGACAGTCCAGCCTTAAATAACATATGGAGCTTCCTAACCGAGGACTTACTGAGCCTGAAATAAGACTGCTGAGAATCTAAAGCATTTTGTTCAGCGCCCTACAAGAGCTGTGTTTTTAAGTCTGGACTTTTGAGCAGCAAAATACAGGGGCCTGAGAGAAATTAGTATAATTCTTAAA
>NW_005060660.1:0-1289 GCF_000277835.1 Geospiza fortis
CACTGGGTTTAATGTAATTGTATTTTTTCTCAGTTTGAAGGAGATGAGACAGCTCATTACTGCATGGATCAGCTTACATAACACTAAAAAATCTGAAAGCTGTGACTATTGAATTTGAAAATTACTAAAGCTTGAAAACCTGAAAATTTAACAGCTGTTAACAGCTGAAAAATTTAACAGTTGTTTATTAGATGGTTGTCATGCATCCATTTAAGATGTCTTAATACACACTAACCTGAATTCAGTGTTGCATCAGTTAAATAGTTTCCTTCAAGTCTATCAAAGAGCATCACTGGAAAGATTGGCCAGGAACAACTTCAAAACACCACAAAATAGCAGTCTCCTACTCTGTCATTTTTACTGCCTGTCAGTTTTCTTCAGATCAACATTTTAGTCCACATTTTTCTTCAATTATTACAACAAAAGCTCCTTTCAAGTCATATCAAGTGATGTTATTTTCTTCTTGCAGCAAAAAGCACTAACAGAAAGTAGCAGTGATACTAAACATGGTCTACAATTGTTATGGAAATATATTTATCTGTGTCCTGTTGTCAAAGAAGCCAAAGATCAAGGCATACAAACTATAAGTAATAATTTATACTGATTTGAAAGAACATTTCAAGGAAACATTCAAATGTATAGCTCTATAAAAATCAGACTAGTTTCAAAGGAACTAGTAACCCAAGGCATGATTCTGAGAGGGTGTTATTTCAATCAATATTAAATTCATTACTTACATCCTCTAGGTTCTATTAATATCCACAGTACATCCAATTTAACAGCTCAGGCACTCTCAAACTTCTAGCACTTTTCTATCCTGGCATTAGACCAATTTTAGCAATGCTTCAAACTACAGAAAAGGACATTTGCTGACATTCCACATTTGTTTCTTTTTCATAAGGCAAGGCTCTTTATTCAAGTCTGTTGTTTTGCAGTTGACCAGTTTTCCAAAACGGCAAATTCATGTGCAAGTTTGATTTCCCACAATATGGACCTGCTACTCTTTCCTAAGTTATGTTCAGTTTGTCCCATTTTTACCCCTCAAAAAAGCAATGCTTTTTATGTACTAGCAAGTCTGAACACTTCCTTACTACAAAATAGTCTTTTTCAAGGTGTGAAACATAGTTTTAGCAGTCCACATGCATAACCACTGTTCCTGGAGAAACACTGAGTGCCACTTAGCATTTTATTTTAGAATCGTTATGCAGAGCAAAACATGATACAAATGCAGTTTTGTGAAATAATAATACATCCATTTTGTTTCACTTGCTATTCAGGAAAAAAAAAAA
>NW_005060661.1:0-1288 GCF_000277835.1 Geospiza fortis
AAAAGCAAAAAAAGAAAAGAAAAAAAAGTTAAACTACAGCACAGGGAAGAGGGAAAAGAAGAATAAGATACATCCAGCTGGCATAAATGAACATAAATGAAATTAAGTTGCCTGAACAGCAGGAAACACAATTTGTGCCAGAAACTGTCAGATTTATCTCATCTGTCTCTCAAACAAGGCTATCAATCATTGTCTCATCCCTGTCTTCGGCATGGTTTTTCTTACCTCCATCTGGCTGTACTTTGGCAGTGGAGTCATGTTAGCTGAAATTCACTGTATCTCTTTGCTCATCTTTTGTTCTTCAGAATTTCAGCTATTTCTGCAAACCCTGGAAAGGTATTATTATGCCTATATAATTGAGCAATATGCAGATCCCTGGCAGGAATGGAGGCTGC
Source organism: Geospiza fortis (assembly GCF_000277835.1). NCBI lineage: Eukaryota > Metazoa > Chordata > Aves > Passeriformes > Thraupidae > Geospiza > Geospiza fortis. Next base: position 396 of record NW_005060661.1, read on the forward strand.
ATTGCTTAATGAACACTGACTTTGACCGATTCTCATCAAATATGAATTTTATTTCTACCTCTGCTGTAGACAGTGAAAATCTATCCTTCTATGTTCAGCTTTCCTCTATCTGCAAGATCTCTACTTCTATGCTGAAGCCTTCTTTGTTCATTATGAATTTCACAATTTATATATTTTGCATGTATTCATACATGTAGTACTTACAATAATAAGTAATATGCAATGTATTTTAGATTCCTGTAATCTGGGAAGAGGCAAAAGATACTTCTTTAGAGAAAGAATGTATAGTTTCATTACTGTGCATATGAATACAAAATGCACCTGCATGACTGTTCTCTGTTCAGAATCTTACATCATTAGGCTATAATACAGGAGGTAGCATCAGGGAGCACTGACATCTTTCTGATCTGTAAAGGAAGGCAAACTCGGAGCCCAGGGTGACAGCAAGGCAGGCAGGGCAGTGATGTCACTGACAAGCGCACAGCAGTAAAGCGCCCAGATGAGAGAGGAGCAGAGCAGTATTCAGGATCAGCTGTCTGACTTGGCATTGCCAGGCAAATTCACAGCGATGATGCACCTCTGAAGTCCATCCAGGGTGCTGCAGGTTGGTGGTCTGTCACAGATCAACAAGATGCTTAAATGGGAAGCAGAGGCAGGGATGCAACGTAGCTCAGCCAAGGACCACATCTGGGTGGCTCAGGATAAATGCATGTCCTGAATGAAAGGGGGCCAGCACTTTCTGCAGGGGTTCTCTTACAGCCCTTCTCTTACAGCTGCTCTCTTACAGCTGACCTTGAGCCCTCACTGCCAAGTCTACAGTTGATGGCAAAATTCACTCGGAGCTTGGACATTTAGTGAGTAAGAAATGTAGTTAAAGCCTATTTTTTTTTTTT
>NW_005060662.1:0-1288 GCF_000277835.1 Geospiza fortis
AAAAAAAAAGGTAATAAACGTCAAGGTTAGCCCCAAAAAGTGGCTTATAAAATTTAAAAGAAAATATCCAGGTCTGGGGTAGTAAAGAAGGAAAAGTTTTGCTTTTTTCCCCGTTTCTTTCCAGGGTGTGAGGCACAATTTAGAGGGGATCTGCTCGGATACAAATGAAGGATGAAGGAATAATCACCTATTAATAATCACCTGTTATTTACTAATCACCGAGCCCTGAGATTAACTCAGTCCCTGGGTGAGCTGCCCCTCCCTGTTATCCAGCAGAGAATTCCAAAAGCATCATCTCCCACCTCAGCAAACTCCTTTATCCAGCTGAAACCGCAGGATGGGACGGGAGGGAGCGATCCCAGGAGGGAAAATTCCCGTGTTTTGATGGAATTCCACCTCGAATCACTTCATGCTCTGCTGTTAAACCCGGGGTGCTGCAAAACTTGTGGGGAAAGGCTGTGGAAAAGGAGCTTTTCCAACCCAAATCGTGATCCCAGAGTGCTCAGCTCTCCTCCAAGAGTTTTTTGGGCTCCGGTTTAGTTGTGGACAGAAATAAAATGAGGAAAATGTCCCTGGTGTGTCCTGGCATCCCAAACCCCCAGCAAATCCCACTCCTGCCTTTTCCAGCCCCCTGACCTGCAGCTGCACTTGGCTCCCTCAGGAAAAATGGGAAAAACCTTTCCAAACTCAGCCTATTATCCTGATAACATCAGAAAAATTGCACCCGAGCCCATTAATATCCATTTTTTTCTGGGCAAGGATCCAAAAGCTGCCTCCAGGAAGAGTGGAGGGAGCAATTACCCCATTCCCAACGATCCCTGGTCCCGGGGGGCTCCCCTTCCCCACTTTTATGGCTGGGATCAGAGAACAATCCCCCCCATCCCTGGGCCAGGAGAAATCCCTGAGCTCGGCTCTAAATCTCTGCAAAGGGAATTTTCCAAGCTGTCACCATCCCTCCCCGTGGCTTTGAGTTGGTTTTCCTTGGTATTTTAACGAGTTCTCCGAGAGTGGGGGGAGAAAATAAAGGAGGAAAAATGGGAAAAAGTGAGGGTGATGTCATCAGCTCCCACGTCTGGCTCAATTATCTCAAATATCAGCCGCTTGTTCAGCTGGGGCAGTTTTATTTTGTGTATAAATAGAGAGGTGGAGGCAACACAAATATAAACACAGAAATACAAATACACTTATAAAAACACAGAGGCGCAGGCAGCACTGCCCCTTGGCCACAGTGGTAAATATTTCTCCAAGAGAAATGGGAATGAAAGGAGTGAAAAATCATATTTTGGTG
>NW_005060663.1:0-1288 GCF_000277835.1 Geospiza fortis
TTCAGCTATAGTGGGAGTGTCATTTATATCACAGGCAGGCTCATTCCATTTTCTTGGATCCATTTATTCTGTAACTGATGTCAGTGAGAGACGTGAGGGACATGAGCTCTGTGTCCTGTAGGAGGGAGAATCAGTCCAGGAAATTACTCCAGTATGTCAGCATAGGGGATCCAGATATGAGGTCCACAGTCCTGACTGGGTTGGGGATCTCACCTGATGCTACTTAAATGTTCCTGGAGATCTCTTTTGGGCCCTTCCTGTAATGACTGCAGGTACCCTCCCTTCTGGGGTCAGGCAGTGAATTCCCAATCCCAACTCAGGCTCCTGTGGCACCCAGCCATTTGCTGTTTCCATCTCTTTTGCTCACACTCTGCCACTCTGAAAGACTCTAGCTCTGTCAGCAAGGTCTCTGCCCTAGGTCTCTTCTCTGCTCACTGCCACAGGTCCAATTTCCTTTCATGTGTCTCAAAACTGGCCTGTGCTTTCATGGTTTGTTGGGCTGAAGGCAGGTTGATGGTGCAGGAATGATGACAGCTAGCCTGGCCTTGCATGGTCACAAGGAAAGCAAGAGCTCTCTTAAATGTCATTCTTACCATATGTTGTGTGTTTTCAAATGTAAATGTGTTTGAACAATAGGATCCTTCACAGAAAGAGCATGAAAACTGCAAATTGAGGGACAGCTGCTCTTCAGGCACTGCATTTCCTCATCATCAGTAAATAGAGATAATGATGATTGCTCTGTATGGACAAAACCACACCCTAAGCGAGACTGAAATTCCTTAACAGACCCTCAAGTTCTCATAATTTTCTCATGATAGTTGTAATTGTATGTGAAGGAACAAACCCAATCAGTGCTGGCCCATTGGCATTTATCCCCAGATTTCTATGAGTGACTCCTTTATTGTGATAATATTGTTCTCTCTCTTCTGATAGGAACGAAGGAGTAATGGCAAAGTTTTCTCCAAGTTTTCTCATTGGCAAACCATCACACAATGTGAGTTTCTGGCTCAAAAGCTCTATCCGGTCCACTCTCATGCTGCCAGATATTTAGCTGCAGGTTTGTGATGACTAAAAGTGGGTAGGTGGGGTGGATGGATTTCTCAGACTACAAGTCCACCCTATTGTGCTGGCTGAGCTTCTCAACTTCTGTGCCCAAAGCAGGTATGGCCTGGCTGCTGCAGGGAAATTTTACTGAAGATGGCAGCACTTTCTTGTATTCTCCCATTGGTATTGTTTAACTTTTTTTTTCTAAGTATAAAAACTAAAAGACATTTCTGAACAAAAGTAG
>NW_005060664.1:0-1288 GCF_000277835.1 Geospiza fortis
TTTTTTTTCCCAGATTCTCAAGTAAGCAGAAATCAGATTTAAAAAGAAGTGGTAAAAACATAACAGAGACTGAAGTCTACTTTAAAAATACATTCTGACTCATCTCTCATGAATTACAGACATCCTTCTTGCCTGCTTCCTACCCTCACAGTATGCTATCAAATCAATGTAAATCCCTAACAACTCTGACACCTGACACCATTTACATCACAGTACTCCCCAAATTCCTTGGGCAACAAAAGTGATGCAACACATAGGAGTCTGTCCCTGCTAGTACCACCTGCAACAAGTAGTGAGAAAATGACAAGTACCTTAAGCTACAAATATATCTGTATCTACACCACATAATCTATAAGCTACAAATGCATTAATTTTGTAGGCTAAATTGGAAAACCATCACTTGTCTAGTGACTGGATGTGACTTTTCAATTTTTTTCATAAAATTTGGGATCCAATAACACACTTTGCTATTGTGCAAAGACCAATATATGCTGCAATTAATATGAATTAATGGCAGATGGGAGTAATTATACAGAGAGCATATGAAAACTATGATAAGACCTTTGGGAATCTCAAAATCAACAACAGTAATTTGACTGAATGTAGAAATACGTAACAGAAGGAACACCTTTTTAGAGTAATCAACAAATCAGAATCAAGATATGAACCACTCTAGTAACAGAAAAATTCTTTTGCCTAAAGGAAGTGTTTTCTTAAGTTAACAGTCTGAACTGAACAATATTGCATCGTTATTGTGGCTTTATTCCTCACTCTGGGAAAGTAGTGATTCATACAAAGAAACACTGGAAAGACAACTTCTATAAATGATGGCAATTTTGTTTAAATCTTTTGTGACATTCATGCAAACACATGACCAATGAAAACACTGCTAAATCTATTGGGAAAAAAAGGTCTGCTGGATTTCAGGAATGTTTTCCACATTCCTAAGCCTCTGTTTTCCAACTGATTGCTCCAACATGGATGGACACAGAGATCACTAACTTCCCCTGTGGGACTCATTGCAGAGATAACTGCAAACTGGTGCTGGAGAGCGTTGCATATGCAAAAAAGGATCCATAGACACCTTCAGGTCCCAAGTGAAACTTGCCCAGTTCCACCAGCTCTGCTTGCAGGATGGGTTGGAGATAAAATCCAGCAGTGAATGGAGCCTGGGCAAGGACGCAGGGAGTCATAGCTGGATGCTTTAGGAGATACAAAAAGTGCTGACATGATCTTGGAGTGCCCAGAGCTGTTGCCAGCTGAAAGGCAGCCTTCAGAAGACTTCTCT
>NW_005060665.1:0-1288 GCF_000277835.1 Geospiza fortis
GAGTGGTTTGCACTTTTAGATTTTAAATGGAGTGTATGACAAAAGAAATATAAACATGGAAGGGCTTTCTCTTTTGCTTTATTTAGCGAAGTTGCGCAGCTTACCATCCCTTTCTCTGCCTTCAAGAAAAGATACAAAAAGAGAACTGAAAAGGGAAAGACACAAAATCAAGTTTCTTACAGTTACTGGTGCAGGAAAGATTGATGCAGTTTGCAAAGTCACCTTCACATGATTTTTATATTTGTCATGGTTGCCTTGTATAGTCTGCTTCTCAAAAATTGTCGAAGATTATTAAAGATCTTATCTGAGAAAAGGAAAGTGGTCTCTGCTCACTCTTAGATAACTTTAGAGATGGGCCATCCCTTTTTAAGCGATCTCACTGGGCATTTGTGCCTCAGGGCAAAATATGTCACCTTCATACCTCTCCATATAAATCACTCTATGCCTATAACACACACTCTGAATTCCAAATGGATCATCAGACTCTTTAAAAGTAGTGACAACACATTTAGTAGCTAGTGAAAGATATGTAAAATGGACTAGTGCAGAAAGAAAAGAGAAGCTTTTAAATACTCATGGTTCATATTTGATACACTGTACAATTTTATTCCATGCTAAAGTTGTGGAAGAGAATGCCTTTGAGTTTGTTTAAATCTACCCAAATGTCAAAAAGGGAAAATGTTACATCTATATATGTCTCAAATTAATGCTACGTATGGTTTTGCTGAATGAGTTAGAAAGAACATCAACTGAGCTTTAAAATTATGCTTTTTTCTTTCATAAAACCTTCTACACCCATCACCTTGAGAGGGGTCACCTGTGTTTGAAATTAATATCCATGCTGGTGCAAAGCACTTGTCTCTAATTACTGGGTACCACGTTGTACCACAATGAACAGTGTCACTGTGTACCTGAAATAGGTATATGTGTTGGAACAGGTTAGAGTGTGAAAATGTGCTATATACCGTCAGTGTATTGAAGAGTGGTTGGAGATTATGGAGGTGAAAAAAGCCAAATATGTTGAAGGAACCTACTGTATTTTCAGATGAGTCTTTCTTTGATCTCCGTTTTCAATCCTTCTCTTGCCTTGAAACTTAACAGCTAAACAACACAAAAATTGCACAAGGGAAAAATCTAGAGATTGAGCTGTATCAGTGTTGTGGTTTAAACTGAGCTGGAAAACAAGCTCTCTGCAGCCACTCAAGTTGAGTCCCTACCCAAGTTGAGATGAGGAAAGAAAAATTATTTGAAACAGCAATGTGATAAGAAAACAAACAGTAACAGCAAC
>NW_005060666.1:0-1287 GCF_000277835.1 Geospiza fortis
TTTTTTCATAAAGAGACACTGGAAAGATTGAATCTGCTTTATTCAATGTCTCTCCAAATACTAAGGGCAGAACACAGGACACAAAATAGTAACAATCTAGGAAGACAGGTTAGACCTTGTCTGTTCCCACTCTTATAAAATAGGAATGTTCAAAAACCTTAAGTGATCCTTTTTTGTACTGGGAAGCTAATTTCTGGAAGCAAAGATTGGTAGAATTGGTAGAATTTGTAATATAATTAATATTTAAATTCATAAACATAATACAAAGAATAACACGATAAAAGAATAAATATTGAGGTAAGCAGCAAAAAGCTCTAGAATGGAGGTAAGGGGAAGACAACCACCCAGACTCATTTCAGTCAGCTATTTCTGTAATTAGTTTGGCTAATACTGCAGGCAAAACTTTGTTAAATGTAGTAGGACAAACTACAAATTTCAAAGTATGTTTGCAAACTGAATTATATTCTGAGTACTTTCCACGATGATATTCATAGCCAATATAGACATTAATTAAACCAAAGTAGTTCTGCCTCATGGATTTTCTGAGACACTCTGGTAATTACTGAGGACTCAAATGAAACAATGTGATCCGCTTTGCAGAACTGTACTTCCAATCAAAGCTGAAATTTCCTAACATTTACCAACAAGTCAATTTACTGGCTGTGATGGTACCAAACCAAGATGTGTTCATCAGCAGATCATGCACCACTGCTCTCAGACTTCAATGGCACATGAAGTTTGAGCAGAAGGGAGAAGAATCACAAAATCTAGTATAAAAGTTAGGCATGTGAGTGAAATACTACAAATGGATCACTGAGCCATGTTTACCTCACAGAGTTGGCTCTTTGATATGCATGATCATTGTCAAGAGTGTATGAGTTCACAGGCTGGTCTCCTAGTTGCGTCTGCCACCCCTGGAATCTTTAATGGACCCGGAGAGGTCTTTTAGTGTCTTTGACAACAGGAAGGCAGGATCACATTTGTCTTATGGATTTCTGGTAATTGGATGGACATTAAGTGCTCAATTCCATGTACAATTAGACAGGACTTTCCCTAGCAATTCATCCTTATCTTTCCTGCAGCAGCTCAGCAAGCTGGCTCTCATCATATCTCCACTGGATGTGGAGAAGAGTTTGCTTCCCACCACTCTGCAGAAACCAATTACACAGTCAAGGATTGTTACCACATCCCTCATCAGTTTTTGCTTCCCTAGACGGCAACATTCCAGCTCTTTCTCTGTTTTCCCAAAGATTGCTTCCTAGATCTCTGACCACCTTTGGCTACTCA
>NW_005060667.1:0-1287 GCF_000277835.1 Geospiza fortis
TTCTACTTTTATTTTTCCCCTACAGGAAAGCTATCTAAATGGTCATCCTTGCTTTCACAGTAACATTTTCATACATTCCTGAAAAGATTTAAATAATTGATCTTTTTCTCCATATAAATCACTGATTCATACAACTTCTGAGCCACCACCATTCTTGTGCCAGCTTTTGAACATGCTCAGAATTGAGAGCATAAAAATATTTTTATAACATGCTCCTTTATCATGAAAGGTCTATTGAAAACTACTTGGCAAGGAAGGAGTTCTGTAAGATTTCCAAACACATAAAGGACCTTCATCTGATCCAAATTAGACCGATCTGTCAGACTAAGCATATGTCCACAGAAGGCACATCAAATACTCTTACTACCATCAAGAAAGCGATTCAAAACCTATTGCTTCGGCTAAGGACTTGATCTGACTTTAAAAAAGCATGTAAATAAAGCTGCTGTGCCTGTGTGAAATCCCAGCAGGGCTGATGTGGGGTTTATGTCCAGGACAGTTTGGTTATGCATTGCAATTTATGAGGAGAATAAGCTGCTTGACATTGAACTGATGCAGAGCCTAATCAGCCTGCAGGAAGTAAACAAAGTCCCTATCTCTCAGTGAAGTACACAGGGCAAGGCTAAGCAGCACTGGGAAATCCCAGGCTTTAAATCAAGATGCATGTTGGCTGTAGGGCTTTGGAAGCAGAAAGCTGAGCTAACTCAGCTGTGACATGGGAGATCACCATTATGAAGAACACATACTCCAGAAAACAGCTCAGCTGTAGATGTAGGTGGCAGCTTGCAGATGAATGAGGGGTGTCTGAGAGAGTGACAACTGATGTTGATAGTGTTTGGAGTTAAGTGCATGTCCTTCCTCCTTCTGGGAACTTCTTTGACTAGGAAACGCCCTTGTCTGGCTCCTCTTATCCTCAATCACTTATGCTGCCAGAGTATGTTTGGTGGGTTTTGCAGCTATAAGAGCTCTGTATTTCTTTCAATTTAAAACTTGGGGGAAAAATTCTCTGGATTTGATGGAAATGAGGCATCCCTGATGATCATGTACAGAAGCTTCATAACTGACAATTTTATTTTAGAGTAAAAGAATTGTCTTTCCATGAAGGACAATTTTTAACAGTTTGAGATTTCTGGGGATGTGACAGCGTATCTAATGCACAAGACACATGAATATTGACATGGCCTTATGTTACAATATTATAAATTATATAAGAGAATCATACAATGTCTTGGATTGGAATTGACCTCAAAGATCACCGGTTTCCAACCCCCTGCCGTGGGCAGGGAT
>NW_005060668.1:0-1287 GCF_000277835.1 Geospiza fortis
AAAAAAAATCTTCACATTAAAAGTTTAATAATAGAAAAAGCAACTCCCCAAGCCCCCAGTCTACTGCTAGTTTTGCTATTCTACTTCCAGTTGATGTTTCCTAAATTTTTCTTTCAGTGATTTTAAATATTCACTACATATGTGGTAGACTCCTCCACTTTTTATTTCATCTTTTTCTGTAGTCAAACAGGTCTCTCTTTGCAGCAGTGATTATTACCTCCTGCTGTATGCACAGAGAGCAGCACTGTCCTACACTTGCCTAGACTATTATAAGGAGCTGTTATTTGCACTTGGTGTAATAGTATATCAGTTCCTTTGCTCTGCTTTCTCTGTGTTTGCTTTAGCGTGACCTCCTGTGTTCTTGAGTACAGGTGATAGGGGTTTTATCACCCTCCCACATGAGCTTTTTACAATGACATTAATACTTCTCCATCTTCACAGTATCAGATCTATTGATACATTCTTGACTTGGTTTTTAGCATTACCCTGTGCTGTTGAATCATTGTTATCCAATGATTACCTAATGCCACAGAATACCATTGTCCTTTATCACTTCCAGTGGATAAATTCCACTTCAGAGAAGATATTCTCATTATTAAGTGGATGACTTTGCATTTTGTTCTCTTAAGTAGCATTTTTAGACTATACAGCATTACAGACAGACAGTGTTTTCCTTATTCTGAATCTTCTGATTCTCTGCAGTATGAAGGCTGTCACTCAGCTTGCCATCTTTGCCAGATGTCATCAGGAGACTTCCACTCTTTGTCCTAGAATTCCTCATTTAGCAGAATTTGTAAGTGACCTCAAGCTCTAGTCAGGAGCTCTGCTGAAAAACTACATACTCAGATTGTATATTTAAACAAACTCACTTTTCTCTCTCCCCCCTGCCCCCCAATGAGTCAGTCTCTTCTCCATCTGACAGGATTTTATTAATCCCTACCTTCTTCAGCTGCACTAATAAAATGTCTTACATGACATCCCATCAGATGATTTGTAGATCTAATCCAGAGAGATGAGATCAATTGCAACTCATCTGTCTGAAAATTTATATAGCACTTCATGTGAACAATAAATAAAAGTAAGATTTGTTTTAGCAAATGTCCAAATGATAACAAAGAATTGCATGTTAATACAACTCCTCCAAACAAGAACACACAACTGTTCATGTCTTTTAAAGTCTTCAGTGAAAAAAAAGTTCTGCTGACAAAATCCTTCATTCTTCAATTTGTTAAATACATTGAAGTAGAGATGGAAGGGAGAAAAAAAAATCATTCCTCTTTGTGGCAT
>NW_005060669.1:0-1287 GCF_000277835.1 Geospiza fortis
TTTTTTTTCAATTTAAACCCACTATCATGACACCTAGTTTATTATCATCTTCTATGGTTAAAAAATTAGGATGTATATTAAAACAGTTAACTTTCTTTTTTCACTTTGGTTACATTTTCCCTAAACTCTATTACTCCAGCTCTATCCAGCTGGAAGTCCTGATAAGAGTTGTGTTATAAACCTTTCAGCTTAAAGAAAATTAAGTCCCCTGAGTCTTTGTCTCTTGATTATCCATATGGCTTAATTTTTAATTTACTCACAAGCTCTCTCCTCAGAGAAATCTCTAGTCTCCTCTAAGACAAACTTGGATGCAATTCTGCTGTATAGTTCACACCAGAGTATGAACTATATAGTTTACTTCCAAAAGCAAATTTCAAAGACTACATGATACTGGCTTTTTTGTTACTGACACGCTGTAGGCAATGCCACACTTAGTAAGTTGTGCACCCTGTAACATCCTCATTAACACTCTCACGTCATACCATGGGACACACTATATAGGCTTTGAATTTAGTGCTGCAAAGACACTATTTATTTTAACTAAATTAAGTTCCTCACATTGCTTGAGAAACTTTATACTGAGTCAAAGTCCCATTATGCACATGTAAGAAAAACAGTAATTAGGCCCTAGGGCTAACAAGACACTACATGGAGGCAAAAGTAGACCCAGTCAAGTTCTAGGCAGTGCAAATACCATCACTCTGCTTTTGAGGGTTGGTCTCTCTGTAAAAATACAGGCATGAGCCATCCTGCAGCACTAAACTTCAAAGCAAGAAGCTGCTTCCTGGAGATCTCTGCAGTAGCATAGATGAATCTAGTAGATCTGGGATGTCTGCACTTTTATTGCAGATAATGTATTTCAAATATTCTGTAGAGTTCATAGATGAAAATAATAGTTTGCACATAATAATAATAATTTACACAACATAAATATATTTAGCAATAGTAGTGGGGCTATTGGACTGTAGGTTTTTTTTTCCTAATAGAAAGGGTTTAAGTTCATCATAAAACAATTGACAAAAGACTATCATAACTTTTGCTTCTAACCTTGATGTATTCATCTTCAAAATTTGTGGAGTATTCATTGGGCTTTCCACAGACCAGTCTTTATCTTGAAGTAGAAGTACTTGATGATAAAGTGAAGCAGAAACTGTTACCCAGCGAATAACCCTTCAACTTGACACTAACTTCACAATGAGAAAAGTAAAAGAGTAATGAATTTGACTAAGTTTCAGGACAAATTTAGTTGATTTTTTACAGTTTGCCAGTAAACTTTTGTGTGATTTT
>NW_005060670.1:0-1287 GCF_000277835.1 Geospiza fortis
AAAAAAGGTAGGGACCAATGGACTTTCCACTGTATTAGGAATACCCGCAGGACAACAGCACCTCCTGATTCTTAGGAGGCAAACTCAAAGCAGTTCAAACCCCAAGGGGCAGAATGGGTAAGCCATGGTAATAAGGATGGCAAGAAGAGCATTTTGCCTTGTTTCCTATTTTGTAGGACATCTGTAATGCACTAGAGAGCTTCACCCTCCTTGTATTTTGCATCTCAAAATTCTGAGTAGAACTGGATTCAAAAGAATGGGTGTCAATTTTCCTTTGCCTTGAGCAGTAAGATTTCATTCCATACTATTGCTCCTGTAAAGAGTTAGATGTCAAATAAAATGGAACCTAGCTGTAATCTGTGTCTCGCAACACAAATAACATAATCTGACAACAGAAAGTAAACCTGTAACAACCTTAATCCTGCTTCACATATGAGTACTTAGAAAAAGGTATATGAATTCCTGAGGATATCTACCACCCTCCTCTCTGATACACTCTAATACAAATATTCTGCCTATTATGCATTGCGCTATTATTTTGAAAGCATTTACAAGTTCATTGGCTTGCTTTAGATGAATTTAACACTTCTCAGCAGTCATCTCTCAAAGTATCAGCTGGCTTTAGGTACCTAAGTGATTCTCTCTAGCTGCTCTCCTGGAACATATGAATAAAAATTGAGCTTTCTTCTTCATTGTTTTCTTGAGCAATCTGTCAGTTGCCCAGTGGCCCTTACCTTCTTCATTTAGCTGAGTTAAGTGCAGTGTTGAAAAGCACAAATACTTCATCTCTATTCCTTTTTCCAAAGAAGAGAAGAAAAATATTAGCTAGGACATTCTTCCCTTTATCTACCCAGTCTCTAATAAAACCCGTGGCATCTTCTGAGAAATAACTCCAGGAACACAGCAACAGCCCACAAAACCTTAATATGAGCATCTCCCTAAAGCAGCAGACTAGTAGAGGAATCAAACAGCCAGAGTGTTGCTTCCCTTTGCTGAAAAATACAGGCTGGGTTAGACTGTGGCAACAAAATGAAGAGACAAAGCTGAAAGGGTGGTACTTATCACTGGAGATGTGTAAGAGCTGTGGCAACCAACTACTGCTCTGCTCCATCTCTTTTGCAGCAGCTGCAAAGAGAGCTCCCCAGGTCACTTCCCAGCTATTCCTATTTGCAGTGTCCTCCTCCTCATCCAGCAGCAGAAAGCCTTGATGCTTCTGCCCTCAAGCAGCATAAACCAGTTCTGATCACAATGGAGAGAAATATGGAATGGTTTGGGTTGGAAAGGACT
>NW_005060671.1:0-1287 GCF_000277835.1 Geospiza fortis
CCCTTCCTTACAAAGGAAGAGTACCAGAAAAATGGACACAACTGGAACACAACCAAAAAATAAATGGGTGGCTGAGATGCAACTGAGTGATTCAGGAAGAAAGAGCTGCTCACCTGACCTTCAGCCCAGTCATGGTATATTTGGTACAAAAGTCGCTGAATTTGTTTTAGGAAAGCTTGCTCGGCTGTAAGATCAGCCCTAACATGGAAATATAGTTCCTGGCATGCTTAACACTCTAAAACTTAAATAAGAAATTACTTGGAATTCTGAAGGTTAAGGCCTTTGGTACACACACTGGTAACAAGCTTTGATGTGTCCCATCTTGATGTCTAATGACACTAAGTATTATCTTGAATCATACAATACAGCAGAACCAGATGGGATGTGTCATTGAAAGTACATAGCAAAAAGCAAACAAAGAGGCTTGGAAAAGGGAGAAAATATGCAGGATATGACCAGCATCCATAGTTCTGCTTTCTTGCATAACCATCAGATGCTGAAATATAAAAGAGAAAAGAAAAAAGGAAAAATATAGTTATACCTTTACTGTCAAAAGTGTAAGACATCAGACAACCCACAACTACATTCATTCATCAAAACTGTCCAGGCTTCAGAATATGTATCCCTCTCACCAATGGCCCCTGTCTGAAGAGGGACACTACCCAAGGTTCCTGCCTTATCATCATCACCTCTTTACTTCTCATGCATGAGAAATAAAAACTTTTTGCTCATGTTGCAATTTTATTGACCCCAAAGCCTCACTGTGCAGATTGCACTGCAATCCCCATCAAGCACTGACAAACTTGTAAGAGGCCAAATCCTCCAGAATTTCTTGGGGATACAAAACACTTTGCCTGCTGTTGTTCTCCTTGCTTTCAGTCATATACTGCTTTTTCTGTCCCCTTTTTATCCCTCCTGTTTTTGACCCATGCTTGCACTTTGCTTTCATAAAGCTGTTACTTTGTCATGTCCATATCTCCTAATATTCTTCATCAGCAACAAATAGAATTTTGCAAGACCTGTTCAAACTGTGACAAAATATTAGTATTCACACAGGAGTTGCAAGAATTTTCTGCATCAGATCCAAGCTTTATTGGAGAAAAAGAGAATGGTTTAGATTTTTTTGTCATAAATAATTGAATGCTTTTACTCCATTTTCTCTGAACTGCTACATGGTATTTAGCCTTGTTGTTCAGATTAACCATCTAAAAATAAAGCAATTCTCAGCGGATTAATGAAATCAACGCATTAAATGAAATGTACAGACCAAGGTATGTGTTATTTTGG
>NW_005060672.1:0-1286 GCF_000277835.1 Geospiza fortis
CCCACTCCCAATTATCACAAACTGTGCTCATACAATGATGGCACTGCCACTGTGCCCGAGAAGCTGCACAGCAAAGTCGTGCCCCAGCACACCCTGGGGTAGGGGGCAGTTTGTTCTTGGCTATCTATGGATCTACTGAGTGATTCTTTTGGAAAATCCCACCTCTGGTTATGTGGGAGCCCTCAGAGGGTGAAAACACTGTAACAGTCCCTAGCAATACAATAACTTGTACTGGGGACAGTGATTCAGAGCAGCCAGGATCCCATACCCAGCTCTTGGGCCACCCTGTCAGGACATGGCACCAGAAACTGGAGTCAAGTCAATGCAAAACCACCAGGTTCACCAAAACCCAGGAGCTTTGCTCAAGAAACTCACATCTTGAGTTCTCTTGAAACCACAGATGATGACTGGCCGCATTTTTGTTCATTTACTTGGTTCTTCTTAGGATAAATATATTTAAAAGCAGTTTTCTCTTGCCCATATGGTGCTATTAAGATCCATGGGCAAAGCCTGGCAATTTATTGGTAGTCTAACACTATTTGCAAAAACATAATAAAAAAGCCAAAATTCGATTACAAACATAATAAATTGCCTCTCCAAAGGCACCCTGTGCATCCTGCAGCCAGCACAATCCGAGTGGCACTGGCAGTCCCTGGGCAATGCTGTTCAGCCAAACCCAGCAATGGCCCACGTGCACTGAGGGCTCACAGTGGCCATCTACAGAGCACAGCTGGCCATCCATGAGCCATCCTCACTGCTGGGATGCTTGGCACACCCAGTGCCACCTTTCCCCAAAAAGGTCAGTGGGACACGCTGCATATAGAACCTCCACACCCTGGCTCAGCAGAGCTGTGTGCTGGAGAGTTGGGTGTTTAAATACTGAGCAGCTTAGCAACAAATGCTCAGTACACAGAGCAGGTAAATAATTTAACAACTTCTCTGTGTTTATTAGCCAAATCAAATATTCACAGTGTGAGGTGCTAACAGCAAAAACTATTTTTCTGTTTGGGCCAGGTGAGGTTTCCTCTGCTTAGCTGCAGCCTTACCTTTATTTTCTTTACCAATTGTAACAGAGAAAACAAAGATTATACTGCACAAAACTGGTGCCCAAAATCCATCTGTCCCTGAAGGCAGAAGCTATCCAAAGTGAAGAACACACTTTGATTTGCTAATGTTTTCCTGTTTCCCTCTGGTTTTCATTTCAAGTAGGTGTCAGTCTCTGGGAAGCTCAGAAATACTCTCTACCTCTTGGAGCTGAGCTTCTCTCAGTAACACTCTAGAACACT
>NW_005060673.1:0-1286 GCF_000277835.1 Geospiza fortis
CTGCCTGTAAAGGGAAGACAGGGTATATGTGGGGAACAGGGTATATCTGAGAGAGCAACATAAAAGAATGCAAGGATGTGTAATAAGGGAAGGATGATGTTCATCAAAACAGGACAAAGTTACAAGGCTACCAAGATAACAAGGCTCCTCTGGACCCCCGAACTAGATCAAACCAACTTCATGGTTTGGATTGTGACCAGAGGATCAGTAAGCATGTGCAAGAAGACGGGATGAGAAGGTCAACTTTGATGAAGACTACTTGCTTCATCCCCCTGCCACCCCCAAGGACCCCCAAGACGACCATCAGAGACAAGTACGCAGGCGCAAGGGACTGATGAGCTACTTAGCATACGAAGTGGGAAAAGGTGGAGCCAGGAAATAAATATGCATAAATGTATCGCAAAACCTAATGTATATGTAACATTTTAGAGGATAAAAAAGAACTGCTGAGAGCAGGTAGATGCGCATGCCTCTGGTCGAAAATGCATACCTACTTTATAACTCACTTTGAGTTTTCGAGTCTTTCCGCATATCAGTGGTGGCCAATGGCAGGACCTGAGGGAATGGCCTGAAGCTGTTAGGAGGTTTAGGTTGGATATGAGAAAAAGGTTCTTCGCCCAGAGGGTGGTTAGACACCGGAACAAGTTTTCCAGGGAAATGGTCACAGCACTTAGCTTTACAGACTTCAAGAAGTGTTTGAACAATACTCTTGGGCACATGGTGTGACTCTTGGGGATGGTCCTGTGCAAGCCCAGGAATTTGACTTGGTGATCCTTGTGGGTCCCTTCCAACTCAGCACATATCTGATTCTGTGATTCTGTTAATTAATAGAGCGAACCATGCCATTGAACTTTGTTGCACTTTTGTAAATTTTAGTTAAACCTGCTTTTGCTGATGCCTTTGCTGGTGATTCTTTAAATGACCTAAACCACTCATTTGTGACACCAACCTCATGCCCACTGTCTTTCAGCTCCTTCTGTCATCCTACCTTCCCTTCTCCACGGACATCTTTCAAGGCACTGATGTGATTTGATTCCCTGAAATACATCTAAGACAACTCCTCACTTTGCACTTCTGAAATAAACATCACAGAAACCACAGAATGAGGAGACGGGTTAAATTACCTTTTATCAGAACCCACTGGTAGGGGGCATGATGTTTGTGGCAGCAGCTCTCTGGCCATAGAGAGAAACAGAATTTCCCCAGGCATCATTCTGGGAAAGGCTGTGAGAAGATCAGAGAAAAGAATGCAAAACAATTCTTAACTTGTTGCACCTGGTATTGTG
>NW_005060674.1:0-1286 GCF_000277835.1 Geospiza fortis
AATTTATATAAAATTTATATAAAATTTGCTCTCTGGCCATAATGCCAAAAAGCCAAGATTAATGTGTTGACCCCCAGCCTTTTGTTATGAGTTTTCTATTTGCTGTGCTCTTTTTGAAGTCTCAGTTGCTGCATTCACGTGATTCCGTTGCACCTTCAGCCTCAGACCGTGTCCAAACCCTCTTTAGGCCAGGCCTTTCTGCTCCTCTTCACACAGTTCTGCTGAGGGAAGCGGCCGCTCTGCAAGGGAGGATGGAGAAACTCAACAGCTTTCCAGGTAAGACCCAAAAATTAAAAATTTAAACTTGGCGTTCCCAGGGATTGCTCTCCCAGCAAAGGGGAGTTAACGAAGGGACCTCGTTAGTGAACGGTGGCTTTGGTGGCACCTCAGAGCTGCAGAGCTTCCAACCGAAGCTGTGAACTTCATCCTCTGCCAAAAAACCCCAACAACTGATGGGTCTAAATAACAGATTCTCCAAGATTTTGGTAAAAATCAGATGCTGCTTTTCTCCCTGGCTCATATTCACCTTGCAAATGTCCATGGCGAGATGAAATTCCCCCATCCTGAGAACGCTGGGGTGGGATCTGCATCCCACAGCCTGCCCCAGCACTTCTCCTGCTCCCAGTTATTTCCAAGGCTGGCGAGATTTTGCTGTGAGATTTAAAAAAATCTTTTTGGAATGAGCTGCCCTTTTCAGTAATGAATTGCAAGCGTTACCAAGATTGATAAACACAATTTCATCCTGACTCCCCACTGGAAAAAGTCCCTGAAGGAATTTGGCACGATGGCCATGGCAAATCTAGTGCTTTTATAGATATTTTCAAGCTGCATGAAGATTTAAGGCTCTAATGTAGTGTGTATTGAAAGTTATTAATTTTTAGGTGGTTTTGGCTCCTTTAAATGTCACTTGTCACTTTTTTAAAGCTGTAGAAAGGAAGGGGGGTTGATGGGGCCGTGAGTCCATCAAGCTGGAACCTTGCCTTAAATTAAGAAAAATAAATTACCAGTCTGATATTAATGCCTTCCTCATAAGGGTGAGAGCAATAAAGAAGGCTCAGACTGGAGTTTGGGTTTGTTGGAGGGCAGGAATAAAAAACCTTCCTTGATCCCCAGAAAATGGAGGAAAGGAAATTTCAGGGAGACGCCACCCACTCCTCAGGGCAAGAGCAGGAAATTCTGATCCCCAGAGATCCTGCTCATCACTGAGAAGATGAGGTTTGACTATCTTGATTTTAAAAAGTGTCATGATAAAGATAAGGATAAATTTAAAATAAGAATAAATTTAA
>NW_005060675.1:0-1286 GCF_000277835.1 Geospiza fortis
GGAGGCAAGCTGGGCGAGCAGCTGTCCACGGTGCTCTCCCTCACGGCAGGGTGGGCAAAGCAGCACCGTAAAAGGTGGGCTGATAGCAGCAGGAACTAAGCAGCGCAAGAAAGCAGAGGAGGGAGCAGTTCTCCGCAGCAAGGATTTATTAGCGAAGGGTAGACAGCTGAAGGGAACTGCCGCTACGGGTGGGGTTAATGAAACCTATGAAGGGTTCTCGAAGGGAGGAGCGAACTGCCCCCGGGCAAATAAACATACAGAACATAATGATGGGCATAACAAAACAGCGAATGGGGGATGAGCTGGGGAGGGACAGCAACCTCTGCTCCAATCACTTTCTGCCCCAGGTGGAAAGTTCTAGGGAGAGGGTGTGGGCAGACAATGTCGGACAAGGGGGTTGCTGCAGAAACATGGGAGGGGTCTGCAAAGAAACCATGGTAACCTGCAGGGGTGCCTAGAAGAGCCCAGCCAGTGTCCATGAGCACACCAGCAGCCGTCGAGAAAGGGTTCCAGCCCTCCCCATTAGAAGGGGGCAGGATGCCTTGACCTGGCCCGAAGGACAAGCTTGTGGCGCCAGTAAAGAAAGGTCGTGAAGAGATGGCCAGGAGGCAAGCAGGTTCCAGCAGCAGGGATTTATTCAGAGGGAAGGAGAAGGGAAGTGACAGCGAGGGAAGCTGCAGGGATCTGCCCCAAAGGGCGGGGACTGATACAACTTATAAAGAGTGGCCAGGGGGAGGATTAACCCGCCCCCAGACCAATACCTGAACAATACAACATAATAGAACATAACAGCAAATCAAAGCAGAGCATGGGCGTGAATCCAAGGGACTGCCCAGTCACCCTCTGTCCTAGCTGGAAGATTCCGGGCTAGGGGAGTGGGCAGAGGGTGACGGGCAGGGAGGTCGTCAAGACAACACAGGAGGGGTTGGGGCGGTAACTATAGTAACTGAGGAGGGGTTTAGGGAGTGACATAAAACTTATAACAAAAGGGCGGGAGTGGCTAAGGAACAAAAAGACTGACAGTAACCGACTGCAGAAGAAATGGGGGAGGGAACCTGGGACAGGCGCCATCTTAGACACATAGAACATAATGTGGAATAAATTTGAACCGTACAACGCATTCAACATTTAACACTGAACTGAAAACTCGTGAACCTGCAACAGGCTCGCACACGCACCACAACAGTAACCGAGGAGGGCAGTAAGGACTGACATAATAACTGATACAAAAAGGCAGGAATTTCCTTGGCACCAAGGGGATTTGTGTGACGGTGGTCACAAGGGTT
>NW_005060676.1:0-1286 GCF_000277835.1 Geospiza fortis
CCTGCTGAGGCAAAAGAGGGATGGGAAAAGGTCTCTCTAGTACACAGAGACAGAGAATCTTTCTTCCTCTATCAGGCAATAAACCCTTCCTAGAGTGAGAATGTGAACTTTGCACGTACCTTCTGAGTCAACATCTTCTCTCTAGCTTCATCATGTATAGCTGGATTCCATGGAGAGAAACTATGGAAAAAGTATAGTTTACTCTTACTTGGCATTTTCGCAAACTACAGCAAAGAGAGCAGAAAGCAGTGATTTTCCTTTGTTTAGTTCATTGAATTTTAAGTAAATTAAAGTGGTGTTAAAACATATAGTTAAAACTAAATTCATATTGTCATGGATCTTTTCAACAATTCATCATGAAGCTGACTACTCCATCCCCCATGCATGCAAGCTTTAGAAGGATTTTACAACTCTGACCAAAGCTACAGTCATGGAAACTGAGCTCAGGAAAGCCAGAAAGCAATATTAATTCATGGGCATTTCTGCTTGAGGGAGGTGGATGTTTAAGGGCTTTTTGTTTGTTCTGAGGTTTGTTTGGTTATTGTTCTGAGATTTTTTTTTCTATAACACAAGCAAGCCAGTTAGCCTGACAGAGAAAGGTTGCCATCAGCAACTACACCAAAGCTTGCTCTCAAAACATTAGGACAGGGTGAATTTGCTCAGAGTACTCACATGATTGCATAGGGGTCCTCTATTTTGGGCTGATCAAATAAATGACTACTGCATAGTTTGACACTGTCTATCACTTTACTTTTGAACAGCTGAACATCCTTTTCATACCTGCAAGACAGAAGTAAGTAGTGTTAAGTAACTGCAAGGAGCCACAAGTTTGCTCTAGAAGCATAGACTTGGCAAACCCCCACTTGAGTTCCTAACACAACCAAGCCTGGAGGCAGAGACCACGAGTGGACAGAATTTTACAAACCTCTTGTTTCTGAAAAAAACCAATTTTTTTTTTATGCCAAAACCTCTTAAAGAGGCCATGCCCATACACGTGGAAGATACTCACAGCACTGCAGCCTCAGGGTTCAGAGGACTGGTTGTATCAATCTTGTAGAACACTCTGCGAGCGTACATTAACACTTGCCATATGTGATTATGGTTTCTCCTGAAAAGAACAAAGCATGATGAAGAATGGAACCAACTTCTCAAATTATCCATCAAATTGTCAGCACTAACCTCCATTTTGCAAATGCTCTTTTCACATCCAGTTCACCAGATAAAGGGTCCACTAGTGGGTGGAAGACAGGCAGGTCAAAAACCAAGCGCTGTGTTAGAAAAAAAAA